>NC_052339.1:14881075-15181075 GCF_016432855.1 Salvelinus namaycush | reverse complement strand
TAGACCTTACAGTGAAATGCTTACTTACAAGCCCTCAACAAATATTCAATTTTAAGAAAAACAAGTTAAATTTTTTAATAAATAACCAGTAGAAAAATAACAAATAATTAAAGAGCAACAATAAAATAACAGTAGCGAGGCTATATACAGGGGGTACCGGTACAGAGTCAATGTGCGGTGGCACAGGTTAGTCGAGGTAATTGAGGTAGTATGTGACCAGTTTCAGGAAACTAGGCGAATGTCGCGGGCCACTACTTCACAGGAGAGTCGTTTGAATGTTTTTTATATATATATAAAAAAACTTGTATGTCATCTGTAAATAGCCATTTGATTAGCTGTTAAGGAGTATTATTGTAAGGGAGTGCGTAACTGGCGGCAGGGAAGTCAGGTGCAGGAGAGCAAAACTGGGTAATCAGTTTTATTCATAAAACCACAGGAAACCAGAACAATAAACAAATGGGTACAAAACCCGTCGCGCATCAGAGAAAACGTGCACATGCACTTACAAATAAACAATTCCGCACAAAGACATGGGGGGAACAGAGGGTTAAATACACAACATGCAATGAGGGATATTGAGACCAGGGGTGTGAGAAGACAAGACAAAACAAATGGAAAATGAAAAGTGGATCAATGATGGCTAGAAGACCGGCGACACCGACCGCAGAGCGCCGCCCAAACAAGGAGAGGAACCGACTTCGGCGGAAGTTGTGACAATTATGGCTTAGGGGAATAAGCTGTTAAGAAGCCTTTTGGACCTAGACTTGGTGCTCCGGTACTGCTTGCTGTTCGGTAGCAGAGAGAACAGTCTATGACTAGGGTGTCTGGAGTCTTTGGCAATTTTTAGGGCCTTCCTCTGACACCACTTGGTATAGAGGTCCTGGATGGCAGGAAGCTTGGTCCCAGTGATGTACTAAGTCGTATGCACTACCCTCTGTAGTGCCTTGAGGTCGGAGGCCGAGCAGTTGCCATACCAGGCAGTGATGCAACTAGTCAGTGTGCTCTCAATGGTACAGCTGTATAATTTTTTGAGGATCTGAGGACCCATGCCAAATCTTTTCAGTCTCCTTAGGGGGAATAAGCGTTGTCGTGCCCTCTTCAAGACTGTCTTGGTGTGTTTCGACCATGACAGTTCGTTTGTGATGTGGACGCTAAGGAACTTGAAGCTCTCAACCTGCTCCACTACAGCCCTGTTGAGGAGAATGGGGGCATGCTCGGTCCTCCTTTTCCTGTAGTCCACAATCATCTCCTTTGTCTTGATCACGTTGAGGGAGAGGTTGTTATCCTGGCACCACACGGCCAGGTCTCTGACCTCCTCCCTATAAGCTGTCTCATCGTTATTGGTGATTAGGCCTACCAATGTTGTGTTGTTGGAAAACTTAATGGTGGTGTTGGAGTAGTGCCTGGCCATGCAGGCATGGAGTACAGGAGGGGACTGAGCACACACCCCTGAGGGGCCCCTGTGTTGAGGATCAGCATGGTGTGGCAGATGATGTGTTACCTACGCTTACCAACTGGGGGCAGCCCATCAGTATGTCCAGAATCCAGAGGGAGGTGTTTAGTCCCTGGGTCCTAAGCTTGGTGATGAGCATTGAGGGTACTATTATTATATACAAATATATATTTTACCTTTAATTAACTAGGAAAGTCAGTTAAGAACAAATTCTTATTTATAATAACAGCTTACCAGGGAACAGTGGGTTAACTGCCTTGTTCAGGAGCAGAATGACAGATTTATACCTTGTCAGCTCGGAGATTCGATCCAGCAACCTTTCGGTTACTGACCAAGTACTCTATTCACTAGGCTACCTGCCACCCCACTATGGTGTTGAATGCTGAGCTGTATTCAATGAATAGCATTCTCACGTAGGTGTTTCTTTTGTCCAGGTGGGAAAGGGCAGTGTGGAGTGCAATAGAGATTGCATCATCTATGGATCTGTTGGGGCGGTATGCAAATTGGAGAGGGTCTAGGGTTTCTGGGATAATGGTGTTGATGTGAGTCATGACCAGCCTTTCAAAGCACTTCATGGCTACAGACGTGAGTGCTACGGGTCTGTAGTCATTTAGGCAGGTTACCTTGGTGTTCTTGGGCACAGGGACTATGGTGGTCTGCTTGAAACATATTGGTATTACAGACTCGGTCAGGGACAGGTTGAAAATAGTGAAGATACTTACCAGTTGGTCAGCGCGTGCTCTTAGTACACATCCTGGTAATCCATCAGGCCCTACGGCCTTGTGAATGTTGACCTGTTTAAAGGTCTTACTCACATCGGCTATGGAGAGCGTGATCACACAGTCGTCGGGAACAGCTGATGCTCTCATGCATGCTTCAGTGTTGCTTGCCTCGAAGCGAGCATAGAAGTAATTTAGCTAATCTGTTAAACTCATGTCACTCTTTGCTTCCCTTTGCAGTCCGCAATAATTTGTAAGCCCTGCCACATCTGACGAAGGTCGGAGCCGGTGTAGTGCGATTCAATTTTAGTATTATTGGCTTTTTAGAATTTTGAAGTAAATATCATTTTTATTAAAATCTACTGCAATGTATAGGGGCAGTACACCAAAATTGGAAATATACTTAATAATTGTATTGACAAAGAGTGATTCCTCTATTGATCCTGAGAGACAATTACCAAATATGGCTTCATTTTCTTTATTGACATACCCCACAGCCAGCATTAGCATCGCTGCTAGTGAAACAATGGGAGTGGTAGGGCCTGTGGCAGGATGTTTCAAAAAGCATACCCAAATCTTCAAAGTCTCTTCAACCCAAATAGCATAGCAACCAACATACCATAACAAGATGCTTATATATTATATTGGTGGGTATTGTCACGTTCTGACCATAGTTCTTTTGTATTTTCTTTGTTTTAGTGTGGTCAGTGCGTGAGTTGGGTGGGTATTATCTGTGTTTTCTGTTTCTATGTGGGGTTTCTCGTTTGGCCTGATATGGTTCTCAATCAGAGGCAGGTGTTAGTCATTGTCTCTGATTGGGAACCATATTTAGGTAGCCTGTGTTCTATTGTGTTTTGTGGGTGGTTGTTTTCAGTCTTTGTGTGTCTGCACCAGATAGAACTGTTTCGGTTTTCACTTTTGTTGTTTTGTATTTGAAGTGTTCTGTTTTTTGATTATTATTAAATTAAGATGAACACTAACCACGCTGCGCTTTGGTCCTCTCCTTCCACCGACGAAAGCCGTTACAGGTATTATAGGAATTCTGGTATTAATATAACATTTTCAGTAGGATAACTATTTTTCGGGGGAATACACACCAATACAGCACTATTTGTACATTCAGAGGGTATCTGGTTTCTGTATTACAGCTCTACTAAGTATTCATACCACTGACATACTTTTATGAGCTGTTTAGACTGCAACTATGCATATATCTAAAGTAATTTATTTTTTGTACACGTCATACCCAGTTATAACCAGTTATAACCCTAGGTGAGTACATAAGGTGCTCCATCTCTGCAGGTATTTTTGTATTTATTAGGATGCCCATTATCTGCTGCCATGGCAGCAGCTACTGTACTCTTCCTGTGGTCCAAACAGGATTAAAACAATTACTTTACAACAAAACGCAACAGCCTACATCCATAATAGCACAATACGTCATACGTGACATCATTACATTATTATGCTATTATTACACCTCTACAATATAAAAGGTACAATACCACAATACAACAATATTACAATATATGTGTGTGTAGTGTGTGTGTGTGTATTAGAGTGTTTGTGGGATCTGTCTATCAGGTCAAGATCACTCCAACAGGTCCCCCTCCACCCTCTGAAGATATGTACAACTTAATATTATGTCACCAGAGAAACCTGGATTGAAAAAATACACTCTCATAAAAAAAGGGTTTCAAAAGGGTTCTTCGGCTGTCTGTGGAAAAGGTTCTACATGGAACCTAAAAGGTTTGTACCTGGAACCAAAAAAGGGTTCTTCAAAGGGACACCCAAAGAACTCTTTTAGGTTCTAGATAGCACCTTTTTTCTAAGAGTGTACTTTTCTAAGAGTGTACTTTTCTAAGAGTGTACTTTTCAGAGAATACACACCAGTAGAACTGTGTAGATTCAGAGCATATCGGAGTTCTGTATTGCAGTTCTTTGAAGTATTTATACTATTGGCAGACTTTGTATACCATTGGAAGACTTGTATAGGTAGACAAAAATAAGGTAATTTTGGTTATGTACACAGTCTTACGATACGTGGTATAGAAAAGTACAATCTTAGGTGAGTACATGGGAAGCTATATCTCTGCAGGTGATCTGTCTATCTGGTAAAAATCACTGATACAGGTCCCCCTCCACCTCTGGTGGTGTGGATAACTTGTTATTATGTCTTCAGAGAAACCTAGATTCAAATAAAGGTCCTATCTTTTAAATTACTATAGGCAGGATGAGGTGTTTTGGCTGGGGTCAGAATGACCACAAAACAACAAGCATTCAACACAAAACAATAGTTTAGATTTGAGTAATTACCTGTGTCATAGGCTGTCTTAGTATGTGAGCTTATTGCTCCCCTTTATAGACTACCTTGGTGGCAGCAGTGGCCTTATTGTCTCACAGGTTAACCTAAACCATGCCCTCAGTTTAACCCAGGTGCCTGCCTGCCTGCCTTTCAACGCCGACAGCAGAGAACACTATAGACAGATATAGCCAAAGACAGTCTTCATCCCAACTGGCATCATACTCCCTATATAGTGCACTACTTTAGACCAGATCCTTATGGGCCCAGGTCAAAAGTAACGCACTACATAGGAAATAGGGTGCCATTTGGAAAATTTTCAAGATAAAGACACATCCTGAGTCAGAGTTGGAGGAGCAAATTGGTGCTCCCGCCTTCCGGGCCAGTAAGTGTACCAGGTGGTTATAAATAGACCATTGAAAAACAGGCAATAGATCAGACAGCCTCTCTGAGAGATTGGAGGTTGTCGGCAGGACCCAGGGCCACTGTACCGGTGTTAGTCAGTTGTGCTGCCGTGCACACAAGCATGTTCTCTTCTCTGTGTTGTTGGACTCTTAAAATGCTGCAGAGATTGTAACATGGAGGTCAAAAGTACACTCTTAGAAAAAGGTGCTATCTAGAACCTAAAAGGGTTCTTCAGCTGTCCGAATAGGAGAACACTTTGAAGAACCTGTTTTGGTTCCAGGTAGAACCATTTGTTTATTTTTGTGGAACCCTCTGTGGAAAGTGTTAGCCTATGGGGACAGCTGAATAACCCTTTTGGAACCCTTTTTTCTAAGAGTGTAGCTAAAACAGAAAGATTTTGAATTTATTAATTTTCCCTCTCTCCATCTCTCTCCTCTGAGTATCTTTAGGGTATTCTACTGTTGATTAGACTCAGTCTGGGTAGAGATAATCATGAATCACATTCATTTCTTCCAAATGTTAATGAGACCTGTGTAGAATCAGCACTGGCACAATGACGTGGGTGCTCATGCATGAGTATCTTTTTGTACTGTTGTGTGCCTTTGTGTGTTTTGTCAACGTATTCTATCTACATACCAGATTTAGTTGTATGTTTGAGTGTGTCTCTAGCAGTACAGTGGCATCAGCCTTACCCCTGGGCTAAGAAGCAGGGATACTAAAGGGTTTGATATTCCACAAAACAGAATGTATTTTCACCTAGGCCTTAAAATGTTCTAACCCCTGAGTAATAGTATGGATAGCCCTAAGGTAGGTAGCTAGGAAACTCAATTGATGAGAAGGAGATCCCCAGAGACTATAGCTCACCAATGACCCCTGAGGCTGTGTCCCAAATGGCACCCTATTCCTTATATAGAGCACTACTTCTAACCCAAACCCTATGGGCCCTGGTCAAAAGCAGTGCAATATACTGGGGTTAGGGTGGGACATCGATATACAGTGATGTATTTTCTAGCCTTAATATATTTGAATGTATTATTTACATAATCTGCAACCCTGATCAAGGGAGATTAAAGCCTTGTTTACAATTTGCCCTAAAATGTGAGTTTCTTGATCCAATCATGATAATCCAATCACTATCTGATAAAGGTCTGTCGCTTCTAAACATTCTAATAAAATGTCTCTCTCTGTCCAGTGTGTCTGCATTGTGAACAGATTAGCTGGTGCCTCCCTGTATGCAAATTATTTGACAGATATTCTTTCCAAAAAAATCTGAATTTATTATAAGATAGTTACGGATGCCTAAAGTCAATGGTGCTACCTGTCAATGATTTTAGAGGCCGTTATGATGATGATTTTAATGGTTTGAGAAACCAGATCTGTTTACACTTGATTATATACAGTTTTATATATATGTTTTAAAGTAATAAAAAAAAAAACATTTTGTTCATGACAGCCAATAGAAGCTCATCATAACACACCCGTTCTTACACAGAGGGTCGAAGATCATACCCAAAAGTCATGTTAACCTCCCCTGTTAGTGGTAATGGTCAGAGGTTAGCATGTCTTGGGGGTATGATCTTTGACCCTCTGTAACTTTCTCATTATTCATGATTCATTCAGGATTATCCATAATCAGATTCAATTCTTATTTATAATAAAAGCTACTATAAAATGATACAATACATTATTTACCATTCATTTCTATTGGGCAAAAGAAATACATCTGAAACAGAACCAAAACTAACTGCAAATGCATCCAACAAGTTTGTAGAGTCACAAGACTGATGTTGTCATTGCGTCCTAGGAATATGGGACCAAATACTAAACTTTTGACTACTTTATAAGATTCTTTAGGGGTGTTGATAATTTGGATCCCTACCTTGTTGAGATTTTTTTTAAACTTGTTTAACAAAATCTTGTTCTCTGTGCAATTATGTTTGTATAAAATTATATAATTTCAAAAAAATGTTTAGCATGCAATATAAACTCAGCAAAAAAAGAAACGTCCCTTTTTCAGGACCCTGTCTTTCAAAGATAATTCGTAAAAATCCAAATACCTTCACAGATCTTCATTGTAAAGGGTTTAAACACTTTTTCCCATGCTTGTTCAATGAACCATAAACAATTAATTAACATGCACCTGTGGAACGATCGTTAAGACACTAACAGCTTACAGACGGTAGGCAATTAAGGTCAAGGTTATGAAAATTTAGGACACTAAAAAGGCTTTTCTACTGACTCTGAAAAACACCAAAAGAAAGATGACCAGGGTCCCTGCTCATCTGCGTGAACGTGCCTTAGGCATGCTGCAAGGAGGCATGAGGACTGCAGATGTGGCCAGGGCAAAAAATTGCAATGTCCGTACAGTGAGCCGCCTAAGACAGTGCTACAGGGAGACAGGACAGACAGCTGATCGTCCTTGCAGTGGCAGACCACGTGTAACAACACCTGCACAGGATCGGTACAGCCGAACATCACACCTGCGGGACAGGTACAGGATGGCAACATCAACTGCCCGAGTTACACCAGGAACACACAATCCCTCCATCAGTACTCAAACTGTCTGCAATAGGCTGAGAGAGGCTGGACTGAGGGCTTGTAGGCCTGTTGTAAGGCAGGTCCTCACCAGACATCACCGGCAACAACGTCGCTTATGGGCACAAACCCACCGTTGCTGGACCAGACAGGACTGGCAAAAAGTGCTCTTCACTGACGAGTAGCCGTTTTGTCTCACCAGGGGTGACAGTCATTGCAGGCAATGTCAACGCTGTGCGTTATAGGGAAGACATCCTCCTCCCTCATGTGGTACCCTTCTTGCGGGCTCATCCTGATATAACCCTCCAGCATGACAATGCCACCAGCCATACTGCTCGTTCTGTACGTGATTTCCTGCAAGACAGGAATGTCAGTGTTCTGCCATGCCCAGCGAAAAGCCCGGATCGCAATCTCATTGAGCACGTCTGGGACCTGTTGGATCGGAGGGTGAGGGCTAGGGCTAGGGCCATTCCCCCCAGAAATGTCCGTGAACTTGCAGGTGCTTGGTGCTTGGTGGAAGAGTGGGGTAACATCTCACAGCAAGAATTGGCAAATATGGTGCAGTCAATGAGGAGGAGATGCACTGCAGTACTTAATGCAGCTGGTGGCCACACCATATACTGACTTTTACTTTTGATTTTGACCCCCCCTTGTTCAGGGACACATTATTCCATTTCTGTTAGTCACATGTCTGTGGAACTTGTTCAGTTTATGTCTCAGTTGTTGAATCTTGTTATGTTCATACAAATATTTACACATGTTAAGTTTGCTGAAAAGAAACGCAGTTGACAGTGAGAGAACGTTTATTTTTTTGCTGAGTTCAGCTCAGTATTTAAATTATTAATTTTGTACAGTCATTATTGCTAATCTTTATCAAGGGTGTCAACCATTTTTGTATATCTACGTTTGTGTGTGTCTGTGTGTATGTGCCTGCCTGTCTGTCTCTCTGCTTGTGTGTGGTACCTCTATCTAGCTATATTGTGTCATCTATAAAGTGTAACCCCACATACATCATTGGAAATGAAAGGAAATAAATGTGACTCAAATCCATAGAGTACCTGTCATTCTCTCTCATTGTAGCCTAGTGTTTATCAATGCACAGTGTCCCCTCCAATTGGCTACTGACTGACTGACCAACCCCTCTTAACCTGTTAGAAAGATGAATAATTTGTCAGCCACACTGAGGTATTCTCTCTCTCTTCTGTCTCTCTTTCTTTCTTTTTTTCTACATCACTTTCAAAAGAGTGTGGTTTCAAACTGTATGCATACAGTTTGAAACAACAGGAGTAGCAAGAGAGAGAGAGAGCGTGAGAAGCAGAAAGAGAAAGAAGACAAAGAATATTTAAAAAATGTAGACATAGAAAGTGAAAGTTACAAAAAGGCTGAGCAGGGTGGGGGCAAAGGAATCTCCTTAAGGAACATTGAAGGTGCTCAAAGCATCACCACCCAGACAACAAAACTATTCCTGTTGATCCAGGTCGGTAGCGAACTAGTCCTATAGTCCTATAGAGCCCCTCTCCCCGTCTCCCACTCAGAGCTGTGGACTTAAAGGCAGCTGAGGGCAGAGAAAATGCCAATCTCTCTTCATCTTTCGACCATTCCTCCTATGCACTTCTTATTGTCCCATAGGACTTGACTTATAGCCCAGGGATACAACTCCAGTTATTGTTTGTATCAACACGTCCAAAGTTTGGACGAGAACGAAACACTGCCCAAAAGAAAACATGTACTATTGTGTAAAAAAGTAATCTACATTTAAAATCTGCAAGATTACAGGCAGAGGTATACAAAATAAATACACTGCCCAAAAGAAAGCAACATAGAAATGTAAATATACACTATTCTGTCTTCATTGGAGTAGTAGTGTGTGCTTGTCAGGGTGTTAGTTTGTCTGTCAGTTTGTGTGAGACAATACAATTTTGTAATAGTGTGTCAGAATGTCTAATAACGAAAGTACTGTACACTGTCTATCAGTCAGTCAGTGACTGCTCCTATCTTCACGTATGGAGCTAATGTGCATGTTAACAACATCTCCATTGAAGGTTGCTCATAACCCCATTCACCAAACACTTAAAGGAAACATTTAAACAACACTGTAATTTCGACCAGTGCATGATACTAACTGACATGGTAATCTATGTCCCCATCACACTTACTCCCAAAACACAATAGGACCTGTCTGCCACACCCAGCGACCCACAACACCTGTATCATGCATGACTTGACCTGTGTGGGGAGTTTGGAGCGGTCTGTAGAGTTTTGGTCTACGTTGACATCTATTTGAAGTCACTGTACTGATAGAAAGTCCCATTTCCTGTTGTAATAGCCATTTATTTATCAGTCGAATTAAATTGTCGATGCCACCAAAACACCCGTGAACACATTTTGAGAAATGGCATTGGAAAAAGTGTAGCCTGGTCATTGATGACTCAGTTGACAATTCAAGGAACACAAGAGCTCAAGAACAGTGTTATTCTTCACCTTTGTTACAATCTACTGTAGATTAAGTCATTTAAGGCATCAACACCAACCCATCTAAATGTGATTAAGAAGCAACCAACAATAAACCACATGATACTATTTACTTTCTGCCACGCCTCCTTTTGTTGTGTGGCTGAACAAGGAAGAACCTCAACCCCTGTGCATATACTTGCAAAAAGTACCTCCCGCCACACCCACCCGCACACACATGACAGGACTGCCAGCATTATTGTCAAAAACATTTGACCGCAGCATAGTACTCAGGTGACTGCTTGGTAGAGGAAACAGAGTTATTCAGACCCAGTCCCAGACCGTAATGGTTAGTATTGGGACGAGCTGAATGAACGTGGTCTGAGCTACAGGACCAGAGGAGGAAATAAGGCCCTTGAAGAGAGACCCCAGGAGTGACAAGGCTGTGGAGACCGTCACACAGGTGAGTGTATGGGACTAAGTTTAATACATCTTGGCAATGGCCAACCATCAGACTTGCTGGTTGTTTCCACAGTTTAATACTACAATGTCTTCATTGAAATAGTTTAAAATCCTCTCTTACTGAAAGGTACATTGTCTTATTTCTCTCCCCCCACAGCCCTGCTATGGGTGCTCAACAAGATAAAATGTACTGCACCAGGTACTTGGATGGACAGGGACCCCCAGCACTGATAGACCAAGGTACACTACCTGGATATTCTTCTCTCTCTCGCTCATCCCTTTCTTTGTCTCGCTAATGATTAAGATTGAACTCTGACCCTACCTGGTTGTGTGTGTCTGCCCCCAGCTAATGGGGATGTGAAGGGGAGCTATGCTGAGGTGTCAGAGGGCAGCCAGCCGGAGGGACAGATGACATGGGTCATTCTACACAGAGACCTCCCTGGTTACCCAGGGGACAACACCATACAGATCAATTATGTTTTTGCAGATGGAATACAAACAGTAAGTTAGTGTTAAAACAAAAGGCTTCAGTACTTAGCATGTAGTTATTATACAGAATAGCATACATCATATAGCCTGGTCCCAGATCTGTTTGTACTCTTGCCAACTCCATTGCTGTCTTTGTCAAGCCAAACATACCAATAAGTGACAGGAGGAGTTGGTATGATCGCTCAAATTTCAAATTCAAGTTTGAAGTGTATTTGCCATGTGTTGGATATTTTACTCCCTTACTCACTCATACTGTCCTATTCTAAGTGTGTTCCACTTCTGAGTGTTCTGGGGAAAGAGAAACACATTCTACAGGTGCTTATAGAGAGTCTGGTGACATTCCGTCCAGTTGATGGGATGATGTGGCAAATCAGGTTAGGCTAGTTGCTAGTCATTGAGATGTTGCATACCACCGGGGAGGAAGCACAGAATGGGTGATCACTACAAGTCAGCAACTAGCATGAAGTAAATGAAATCTCTTTGAATGTATTCAGAACAGGTGCACCCCACTGGGTAAAAACTGTCTGAATCAGCATTCTTTCCACGTCATTTCAACAAAAAAAGTAAATGTGATGATGTTGAATCAACCCAACTTCTAACCTAAATCCAATGTCATGGTGACATTTTTTATTGATTTCACGTTGAATTTACGTTAGTTTATAATGAAAAGGAACAAACACAACCGGTTACCCGGCTTTAACTTTACCACTAATAAAAAGGAAAACATCAAACAGACAGGAGTGTACATAGTATTGCATCTTAGATTTTAGACTGGAGGAACAGTCATTCATGCCAGCTATTTGCTAGCCTTTTGGGGGCTCTAAGTAACATTTTGTTGGGTCCACCCACCTTTTGGCGATGCGTTTTAGTGGCCCACCTATTGATGGCGGCGAGACAAAATTGAAGTTTTAGAGTTATTTTCTACACATTTTGCCTTGGGGCGTAGAGAAAATGTTGCAGTTTTTAAGCAAGTTTGCTGCAATTCTATACATTTTGCCATGACTTAAGCCAGCCTTTTTTTTGGCAGGGGGGATTGCATCAGCAGTCACTCAATTAGCCCATGTCAGCTAAAATGATTTAGATTGGTAAGTCTACACTCTTAAAAAAAGGGTTCCTAAAGGGTTCTTCGGCTGTCCCCATAGGAAAACCCTTTTTGATTCCAGTTAGAACCATTTTGGGTTCCATGTAAAACCCTCTGTGGAAAGGGTTCTACATTGAACCCAAACGGTTCTACCTGGAACCAAAAGCATTCTACATGGAACCAAAAAGGGTTCTTCAAGCTGTTCTCCTACAGGGACAGCTGAAGAACACTTTTAGGTTCTAGATAGCCCCTTTTTTTCTAAGAGTGCAGCGGACAGCTTTCTAAACTTGTAGTAATCATGGTCGAATTACCGACCAGGGTGGGGCCCATTGATCATCAGTTATCATATTATAAACTGCAAACACTTGCCTCCAACCTATGGCAAAATGTGTAGATTTGCAGGAAATCAGCCGTAAAAATGGAAGTTTTAGAGGTATTTCACAGATCCATGATTATTTTGGATTAATTCAAATATTCTGATTTTACAGGACAAGCATCCCAATCCAGGGAAGACGTTTTTGGGAATGAGGACATTGGCGTATTTGCCCGACAACCGCGATGGAAGGAGGATCCTGGGGCTATTGAATAAGGCCTTCTACCAGAGGCTGGTCTTTACTGTAGCAACCAATGAGAATGGAGAGGATATGGTCACATGGGCGGATATACCCCATAAAACAACCCCTGATGCAGGAAAAGACAGGTTAGTGCTGGATGTGTGTGCTACAGAGCAATAGAAAAAGGCAAAGTTCCCATGTTAGTGGACTGCATTCACGGTAAACCCTCCATACATTTCAACTCAATCGGAAATTACCTTCACATTTAAATCATGCTATAACACTGAACTTTGGCGATACAGATTGAATCAAGCCCTAAATGATTTATCTTTTAATACTCGCTTTAGATCTATTATGTCTGTAAATCTATGTAATCTGTCTGACCCAGTGTTTCATCTATATTAACTCCGCATCTGTACACACAATTTCCTTTAGTCATAGATATTCATTTGTTTTTCTGATAATTCAGTGACAGCTATCCAGACCCAGACTACCTGAAAACAGCGAGAAAAATACTGAAAGACAAATGCATCGAATGAGAGGCGACTAAGATCCAATCAACATCAGTTATCAACACTGTCAACGTCAACAGTAATGTCTGAAAGGTGCTGAATGCTCTGTCGTAGCCTACAGGTCCTGGTGTACAATTATTTTAGACCTCTACAGCAGGATTACATACACGTTTATTAGCTGCTGTAATGTATCGTGTCGGTTTTGTTTCTTGAAAGCTTTGATAATATATTTGTATTTTAGATTACAGGGTCCTTATGTGCAGAATGTACAATAAACAGCTGTTTGCTATACACTCCCTCTTGTGGTTGTTTATGTCTCTACACTCACTGTGTTTCCCTCCAAAACCAGCTCGTAGGCACCTTGTTCCCTATGTAGTGCACTACTTTTGACCAGGGCCGTGTCCCAAATGGCACTCGATTCCCTATATACTGACGAATTTATATTGAATAGGAGGTGTGTTCTTCGGGATATAGTAGTCTGACATATGTCGGTGGTTCCATAAAGATAACAGCATTAATTTGAAAACTAAGGTTTGTCACATATCCACACACCAGTCTCTCCAAAGCACACAAATGACTTTTAAGCACAGTATGCTTCCCAACCTTTGTCTACCTCCCTGCAACAACACCCTAAGCCCTAGCCCCTTTTCCTGAGAAAAAAAGTTTACCCTCTAATAGTTATTATTTTTCATATCTCCTTCCTTCCTTCCTGCTGGCCTAGCGTGTTATTGGTCCAGATTGCCGAGTGTGAACTTTCCCAGGGTGACGGCAAGGCCCTCTGTTCTTTTCAAACTGAATTACAGCCTGGGCTTCATACAGACAATAAAGTCTAATCTCATTGGCTGGTCCCATTAGGGAGGTGTCTGTCATCCAGGGGCGCCTCTTAAACCACTTTCTCCTGGACGTTTCACAGTAGAGTCATCCGTCCCAACTGTCAGGGTCTGGAGCTGGAGCGGCAGCCACAGCCACCGCAACGACAGCTATCAAATCTGTCTCACCGAGGCACTCAAGTCCCCCCTCCCATGCACCTCGCAGGCTCGTATCCTCCAGCACATTCTGGCCCCCATCGTTGCCACTTCCCTTGTCATCAGAAGCCTCCTATCTCTGTCTTTCTTAGATAGACCCATGAGGAAAAGAGATGACTTGATTCTCAGTGTGTGCATGTGTTTATGTGTGTGTGTGTGTGTGAGAGAGAGAGAGAGAAAGAGAGAGAAAGAGAGAGAAAGAGAGAGAGAGAGAGAGAGAGAGAGAGAGAGAGTGAGAGAGAGAGAGAGAGAGAGAGAGAGAGAGAGAGAGAGAGAGAGAGAGAGAGAGAGAGAGAAAGAAAGAAAGATTGTGTATGTGAGTGATCGTGTCTCTGTCTCTGTTAGCAGTGTTTTGTATTACCCTTTGTGACGCAGGCAGCCCTGTGTGTAGTTAGTCTTAACTTCGTCCGACTGTATACATACTGTACGTCTCAAGGCACAGTCAATGAAGGTTAGATATGGCCAGAAATCCTTGACAATTAATGACTGCCCCTTAGACCAAAGCCAAAAAACACTTTTTTTTATCAGCCATAGAAAGCTTGAATTCTCAGCAGAAATATTTTCTCTCTCCATTTATTCCTCCTCTTCCTCTTCCTCTCCTCTCTCTGGATGAGTCCCAAATGGCACCCTATTCCCTCTCTTCCCTACCTAGTGCACTACTTTTTACCAGAGCCCTATGGGCCCGATTCAGACCAGAGTTAAGCTGTCATAAATGGAACATAATTCCCTTTTTATGCACTTTTCTCTCTATGCGTATTCTGACCAATTTATACGTTTGGGGGGGAGATCAAGTAAATTAAGGTGACTTTCACTTAATTCCCTAATAATTCCTCCACCTTTACGCGCAAGGAAACTATGAATAAGGTCTAGCGAACCTTCCAGTTCCAAGTGGGAAAGGCATGTATCTTTTTTTGGAGGATAGAAATAACACCATTCTCCATACACTGCAATTTACAACTTGATAAACACTATTGACAAGAGCTAGGTACATTAGCAATCCATTTGGACAAAGGAATTGTAAATATAAATGAATCTAGTTTTAGATATATTTGACCTTATAATCGCTGGAGACAAATGTGAAACCAGTCATATGGCAGCAAACTGAAGCACATCAACATATAAAGTTTCCCACTGTAAAGTTTATGAAAAACTGTGCCATTATGCAACATTACATTTGCACTGCCTTTTAACATGCAGCCATGGGCACTCTCAAATGTCTTAATTATAGGCTACCCTGACTTTCTCTGTCTCCTATTTCTAGCATGTTAAATATTTGCCACTATCAGTATCAACTGTCAGTAGGCCAAATAACCACACATATTCAACTGCCAATTTACTGAACGTTCCCTTCAGTTGGTTTAGCCTATATTATCATTCCATTTCCTTCCATTCTTTCATTCATCTTAATTTGCTTCCTCCTGGCTGTTGCTGAGGATCATGAGTAACAGTGGATAATATATATTTTTTAAAGACGTAGGCTAATTAAATCGTTATGGAGCGGAGTGCAGACCAAGCCATGGCGGCAATACTTTGGCTTTAGAAGTGGGGGGGGGGGCATAATTGTTATTATTATTCAATTGTTTTGGATAAACACTCCAAACAGCCTACCAGACCGCTCAGAGGCGTCCGCATGGTCCTAAAGCACACTGTTGCCTCGTTTTGTTTCACATTCCAATTATAAAACTGGGGGGGACAAAAATGCAATTTCAAAATGTGGGGGGGGCATGAAAAGTTACAACCTTGTTTGGCCGTGTCATCACACAGTTCCATTGTTAGTGCAGGGAATAGACAAAGCTATAGCCTACTATTGTACACTATTCTCTCTATTATAATTATATGTAAACTAATCTTTCAACATCACCATGGATTGAAGAACTTAATGTGGGAATTTTCAGAATGACTCAAACCACCGTTTTCTTTATTTTGTGCGAAATGGCTCTCCAACACATTTTTTAATGATTTATAAGTACTTTTCTAAACCTAAATAATCATGAGCTGAAGTAAAATATCCCAGAAATGTTCCATACACACAAAAAGCTTATTTCTCTCAAATGTTGTGCACAAATTTTCTACATCCCTGTTAGTGAGCATTTCTCATTTGCCAAGATAATCCATCCACCTGACAGGTGTGGCATATCAAGAAGCTGGTTAAACAGCATGATCATTACACAGGTGCACCTTGTGCTGGGGACAATAAAAGGCCACTCTGAAATTTGCAACTTTGTCACACAACACAATGCCACAGATGTCTCAAGTTTTGATGGATCGTGCAATTGGCATGCTGACTGCAGGAATATCCACCAGAGCTGTTGCCAGAGAATGTAATGTTCATTTCTCCAACGTTGTTTTAGAGAATTTGGCAGTAAATCCAACCTGCCTCACAACCGCAGATCCCGTGTAACCACGTTAGCCCAGGACCTAAATATCCAGCTTCTTCACCCGAGGGATGATCTGAGACCAGCCACCCGGACAGGTGATGAAACTGTGGGTTTGCAAAACCGAAGAATCTCTGCACAAACTGTCAGAAACAGTCTCAGAGAAGCTCTGACTTCAAAATGGCCAGAGTTGCTCCTTCTCAAGAAACCAACATTCGACTTATCTGACGTCAAAAATACAGACCTGTATCCCTTATTTATTTTCTTTACAAAACACTTGAGCGTGCTGTCTCTGATCAACTTTCTCATTATCTCTCTCAGAAGGATCTTCTGGATCCTAACAAGTCTGGCTTCAAGACGGGTCACTCAACCGAGACTGCTCTTCTCTGTGTCAATGAGGCTCTCCGCACTGCCAAAGCTGACTGTCTCTCCTCTGTTCTCATCCTCCTAGATCTATCTGCTGCCTTCCACATTGTGAACCATCAGATCCTCCTCTCCACCCTCTCAGGGCTGGGCGTCTCAGGCTCTGCACACTCCTGGATTGCATCTTATCTGGCAGACCGCTCCTACCGAGTGGAGTGGAGAGGAGTTGTGTCTGCACCACGTACTCTCACTACTGGTGCCCCCCAGGGCTCGGTTCTAGGCCCTCTCCTCTTCTCCAAGTCACTCGGCTCCGTCATATCCTCACATGGTCTCTCCTATCATTGCTATGCAGATGACACTCAACTGCTTTTCTCCATCCCCCCTTCTGACACCCAGGTAGTGACACACATCTCTGCGTGCCTGGCACATATCTCAACTTGGATGTCGGCCCACCATCTCAAGCTCAATCTCGACGAGACGGAACTGATCTTCCTCCCGGGGAAGGACTGCCTGCTCAAAGACCTCTCCATCACGGTTGACAACTCCACAGTATCGCCCTCCCAGAGTGCAAAGAATCTTGGCGTGACCCTGGACAATACCCTGTCATTCTCTGCACACATCAGCACACATCTCCTGCAGGTTCATGCTCTACAACATCCGTAGAGTACGACCCTACCTCACACATGAAGCAGCGCAGGTTCTAATCCTGGCACTTGTCCTCTCCTGTCTGGACTAATGCAACTCGCTGTTGGCTGGGTTCCCCGCTTGTGCCATCAAATCCCTGCAACTTATCCAGAACGTTGCAGCCCGCCTGGTTTTCAACCTTCCCAAGTTCTCTCATGTCCACTACAAGACCATGGTGCAAGAGGAACTGCCCCTCCCTACCTTTAGGCTATGCTCAAACTCTACACCCCAACCCGAGCACTCCGTTCTGCCACCTCAGGTCTCTTGGCCATCCCAAGCCTACAGGAGAGCAGCTCCCGCTCAGCCCAGTCCAAGCTCTTCTCTGTCCTGGCACCTCAATGGTGGAACCAGCTTCCCCAAAAGCTAGGACAGCAGAGTCCCTGCTCATCTTCCAAAACCATCTGAATCCCTACCTCTTCAAACAGTATCTTAAATAATCTTCCTTCTCACCTCGACCCCCCTCCCCTCAAAAAATAAAATAATAATAATAATAATATGGCGTTGTGTGGGAGCGGGTTTGCTGATGTCAACGTTGTGAACAGAGTGCCCCATGGTGGTGGTGGGGTTATGGTATGGGCAGGCATAAGCTACGGACAACGAACACAATTGTATGTTTTCTATGTCAATTTGAAGGCACAGAGATGAGATCCTGAGGCCCATGGTCGTGCCATTCATCCGCCGCCATCACCTCATGGTTCAGCAGGATAATGCACGGCCCAATGTCGCAACGATTTGTACACAATTCCTGGAAGCTGAAGATGTCCCAGTTCATCCATGGCCTGCAAACTCACCAGACATGTCACCCATTGAGCATGTTTGAGATTCTCTGGATTGACTTGTACGACAATGTGTTCCAGTTCCCGCCAATATCCAGCAACTTTGCACAGCCATTGAAGAGGAGTGGGACAACATTCCACATGCCACGATCAACAGCCTGATCAACTCTATGCAAAGAAGATGTGTCGTGCCGCATGAGGCAAATGGTGGTCACTAGGGCTGTTGCGGTGACCGTATTACCGCCACTCCGGCGATCACAAGTCATGAAGGCAGTCAAACTCCATGTGACCATTTAGTCATGGTAATTAGGCTTCTCAAAGCTCTGAAGCTGTTATTGGTCATTAGTAGTCTACCAAACTTGCTAACTGCCTGGTACTCAGCACTTTATTGTCCCTCTAATCACTCTGACACCAATGCAAATGTAATCGAAAATCTAATCAAACACTTCATGAGAGCCTATGAGCTCATGTTGCACAACATTTCTATAGGCTATGCAATTGAGCTAGACAACAGTGATGGCCTCTGTTAAAAAGGGGAGGATCCCATCAGCTTTCTGGCTAGGCCTAAAATATTTATTTTTCAACTTTCCTAATATTAAGCACATTGCTTATCTTTACAACAGGAGTATAGGCTACCTGGCTGGCATGAAAATGAACCATGAGAAAAGCTCCTCCATTCGCTATTTAAGTGCATAGATGACATATTTTTTCCCCGCTGCCCCTGTTTGGAGACAAGTGCATGATAATGGTGCATTCTAAATTAAAACAAATTTCACAAATATATTATTTAGTATATGTAAAGAAAAAAATCAAGAATAGTCTGATGGGTGACAATATTTTTTTGCAACTTTTTAGAATCATAGCCGCACATTAATCGGCTTTACAGGGGGTGTAGAGCCTGACTGCATACATAAGCAGCGTGTGAGTTTCAAGTTTGGGGAAGATCATTTTCACCATAAAGATTCACCTTCATAATAAACTCAGTTAAATATTTGAAATTGTTGCATGTTACGTTTATATTTTTGTTCAGTGTAGATGGCTTTCTTTCATTGATCCCTAATATTCTCAACCTGTTCCCTCGATATATTCTAGTGAGTCTGTAGAAAAAAGTCTAACTATGTAAAAGGAACACTGTATTTAAAGGGATGGCTTAAGATAAATGTACTGAAAACCCTATTCAATGAAAACTCCACCACAAAATATGTTGGCCAGCAAGTGGGAGGGTTTTCAGCAGTTGAATGAAATGTATTCAGAGTGTGCAAGGTAGCCACACCTGAAGAGCGCATTACACGACTGAATAAGGTAGGCTAAGGATGAATACCAACAACTGAGAAGTGTGTAGGAAAGGCATGTGTAGGAAAGGCATGTGTAGGAAAGGCATGTGTAGGAAAGGCATGTGTAGGAAAGGCATGTGTAGGAAAGGCATGTGTAGGAAAGGCATGTGTAGGAAAGGCATACATTCCGAAGTTGGAATCGACCCCTATGGGAATAGTTGCCATTTGGGATGCAACCAATGTCTCTCTGTACTAAGCGGTGTACAGTTCCCTTGTTAGTGGTGATGAATGGGCTGTGGGGCTGGTTTCATTAGGGTCTTTAATTTGAACCATAATTAGATGCAATCCCTTTTAGAAGACAAAGCAGATTCCCAGACAGTTCATTAAAAGACATGGGCCACAAACGCTGAAGATGGATGCTTCTGGTTTCACTGGCCTGGGTCTCTCAGTCTGGGCCTTGTTCACAGTTTACTGAACTGAACCCCCATGAGGCAACTTTCCCCTCTTTACTCTGTAGTCCCCACACTGGCAGAGAAATGGTGGTGATTTTAGTTTAAAAAAGCAGGTAAAAGGAAACAGTTCATTTCTATGTAAAAGTGTTGATGTTGACAATACCACACTTTTCTCATACAATAGTGATAATTATGTCACATTGTTAAGAGAAATTAGACTATAATCTTGAGATGAAGTGAATGTAAAACGCTGTTTGGTTAGTGTGGTTAGCTAGCACCATGCGCACAGATCTAATATTTTAGTTATCTTATCAAACAATAGGGATGATGATAAAGTTTGATGATGGTCAGGTTGTTCATAGAACTGACTGAGTAGGGGCAAACCCATTATTATAAACAAATACCTCCGGACAAACATGCAATCAGTAGCTGTGTGCATTATTGATCAGGGATAGAGAGGAAGGAGTAATGAAGCTATGCCTTGTGTCCAGGGTTTTGGAATGAGAAAAGAAGAAGGAGAAGAACTTTTAGGTCAACCAAGAGTTTTAACCACACAGAAAGTGCTTGTGGGTTTCTTGGAAAAACAGTGTAAAAAGAGGAATGAAAACACAACATAGACTTGAATCGTCAGGGCTGTCATATGAGCTATTGTGTCTCGTCAGGGGAACAGCCAGTCTAGCGTCCCTCCCTGTCCATCTGACAGAAGTTTGCGCTGCATCCCATTTGTGTCACTGTGTCTCCTGTTTTACAGGCCCTATAAACCCTCCATGACAAGGGGGAAAAGAGATGGTAAGCCATCAATTAGACCTGAATGGTGTCCGTAAAAAAAAACAGGCTGATGCCACAAAGGTGAGCTGAGTCAATCTCAGAAGGAAAATGGTTTACGGTGTGATAAATCTTACAGAGAGAGGTGGATAGCATGGAGACATCTCCGGCCCTGTGGAGGTTACGGGATGTCCTCTCCTCTTTCCCTGAGGTTATCAAAACAGAAAGGTAGAGTTATTTAGCTAGCTGATCCAGACAGAACAGGGACACACAGGATCCGTATGTACAACAAGGTCATCTTATTTGGAGAACAAACTGGCCAAGATGTTGATTGGCTTCTTCCATAGAGGTGGAAATGAACTTTGACAATCCCTGAAAAGGCCTGCACATGGAAAACTATTTGTTTACATAGGACAAGGTTAATCAACAGGGGTACAGAGGAGGGAATGTGTGTGTGAGACGTTAAGAGACGGGGGCGACCAGCCGTCTGTGAATATGTTTGTGATTTACAACATTCTGCTCAAGACAGGATTCCAAGATTCCAATGCATCATCGGGGGCACACTGCCTGGCCTCCAGGACACCTACAGCACCCGATGTCACAGGAAGGCCAAAAAGATCATCAAGGACATCAACCAGCCGAACCACTGCCTGTTCACCCCGCTATCATCCAGAAGGCGAGGTCAGTACAGGTGCATCAAAGCTTGGACCGAGAGACTGAAAAACAGCTTCTATCTCACGGCCATCAGACTGTTAAATAGCCATCACTAGCCAGCCTCCACTCAGTACCCTGCCCTGAACTTTGTCACTGTCACAACCAGTTACCACCCGGTTACTCAACCCTGCACCTTAGAGGCTGCTGCCCTATGTACATAGACATGGAATCACTGGTCACTTTAATGTTTACATACTGTTTTACTCATTTCATATGTATATACTGTATTCTAGTTAATGCCATCCTGTTCAATTATTGCTGTATATATACTGTTCTATCCTACGTATTGTACAGATATACTAAATATTCTATCCACATACTGTCCATAATGTCTATAATGTCTATACATCCAATCATATACAGTATATATATTTATACTCCGGACTCTGACATTGCTCGTCCTAATATTTATATATTTCTTAATTCCATTCTTTTACTTTTAGATCTGTGTGTATTGTTGTGAATTGTTAGATACTACTGCACTGCTGGAACTAGGAACACAAGCATTTCGCTATACCCGCAATAACATCTGCTAAATATGTGTATGCGCCCAATACAATTTATTTGATTTGATTTCTAAGGTACCAGACTCCATGCTTTCAAAAAGCCACCACACAAACCTCTGTCTCACACACACATTGAAAAGGCAACACCCATCACATACCCACTCAATCCCTACAATGCCATTCATATCATATCTAGACCCTGGCTCTTTCCACCCTTCCCCTTTCCCTTCCCCTGTATCTCTTTGAGGCTGTGCTCTTTTCATTTCTGACAGAGACCTGTCACACACTCTGTGCCCCCAGTGTCCCCACTTTGTCCTCTTACAGCGCTAGCCAAAGACTCAGAGATGGTCTGACCTGATAGCCCTCAGGCCGATTGTATACTAAGGTTAGCTGTTTGCTACTCTCATACAGAGACACTACAGTGTGTTGATATCTTTCTATAGCCCCGAAGAGCAATGCTTCTATGGAGTCAGAGATCTGATACAGTGAGACCTTCATTGGCCCCTCGCCTGCACTCCTCCTTTTAGCTAACATTCAGTCTTTTGAGAGGCCAGAGATGGAGGGTTGTGATACCGTCGACCTAGAGTCGTCGTCTTTCTCCCACTTGTGTCACTCACTCAAAACCCAGTGACGCACTTCACGTTGCCTTTATGCTCTCTGGACACTGTTTAAAAAAAATGCCATTAAATAAGTCCATTAAATAGATACACTATATGACCAAACGTATGTGGACACCTGCTCGTCGAAAATCTCATTCCAAAATCATGGGCAACAATATGGAGTTTGTCTGCTATAATAGCCTCCACTCTCCTAGGAAGGCTTTCCACTAGATGTTGGAACATTGCTGCGGGGACTTGCTTCCATTCAGCCACAAGAGCATTAATGAGGTCGGGCACTGATGTTGGGCGATTGTCAGACCAACCACATCTATCGTATGTCTTACAGGCCATGCTAGTGAGAGCCCCTTGCTCTGGCTCGATACCTCCTTACCCCAATAAAGCTCCAGTGTAGTGCTCTGTTTTCAGATGAGACCAGTGGGACCACTCTGCTGGTGGTGTTCTCTACTGCCATTTAGACAGAATAATACAGAGAAAGGAGACCATGTTACATAGAGAGGAGTGCGTTTGTAGATACAGTAGCTAGCTGCTCATAGAGAAAAGGTGTCATTGCACGTACAGTGCATGTGTCAGAAGGTGAACATTGACAGGTTCTTTAGGATCTGGGTTGAGCAGGCAGAGCGAAGTAGAGACAAAACACAAAAAAGAAAAAGCATATAAAATGGACCCCTACTTTACAACTGCCCACTCTGAGGCCCAGATCTTGCCGACTACGCCAAATATCACACAGTGGAAAAGTGACAGGTACCTTAGGATCTGGGTTGAGCTGGCAGTGTGATCCCAGCTTCAGCCCAGCCTTAGCCCCAGCTCAGCCAAACCCAGCCCCAACCCAGCCCATGCAGCTCCTCTCCCAGCCTTGATCCTGACCTTGCAGGTCCCTGGGTGCTCCAGCATGGGTCCTAGATGGATGGGGTGACCCTGCTTGCTTAGTCCCCAGTCCCCTCAATGCACAACACAGCCCCCCTCAAAACTCGATTCAGTGATTAATGAGCTTTAAGGTGACAAATCGCCCCTGTGGCTCAGCTGTGGGATCGAGCACTAGGTCGCTTCATACGTTGGCCATCGCCACCCATTCAATCGATGCTGCAATGTTTCTTTTTTTAATCCTCATTTTCTCTCTTTGTTTCTCTCTCTTTGTTTCACTTTCTCTATTACCCCCCTCTCTCTGTCTGTCTCCCTCTGTCTCTCTCTGTCACTCTCTCTTTCTCTCCCCCTCTCTCTCAAAGTGACATCACAACAAAGCAGAGAATAAAATATCCTTTTTCAACACTTTTGACATACTAATTTGATCTGACAGAATGCAATGTACTAGTGTGCAGCCTTTATGCTTTCCCATAAAGTGTGTTTGTGGAGGTTTTGTGTTATTTCAATGTACTCAACAAATTTTCAACCCAAATGGAAAACTCACTTGACTAATATTATGTTGGCCATTGAGGATGTAACACATAACCCCTATGCGTTATCAAAGCAATAACCTTGATATTTACACTTCCCAACCCTTGCCATAATATTCTAATATCCTGGTTCTATTTGCTCTCTTAATGATGGGTGTATTTTAATAAACAGAGTGGGTGGAGATGTGTGAGTTGGCAATGGGGACATTAAAAGCTATTCACACAGTGGCAACGAGGACGTAATCAGAGTGTACACAGACACAAATACACACACAAACACACGCACGCACGCACACACACACACGGGCAGAGGCGATTCACCGGGTAAAGGTTAGATCTGAGAGAAAATTGGCTTTTCTATATTGAATAATTAATGCGATCATCTTCTCTCTGATGGCCCTGCTCTCATTCGCTGGGACACTGCTTCATGTTAAACAAACAGGACATCTGATTGGTCAGGGGAGAACTTAGGGGGGGTTCTACGATATGCTGTCAACATTATACAAGCTCAGGGGACTCCAGTGACATGTAAAATGTTTGCCACTTGGCTAGCTGAGCTAAAGACATAGTTCTTTCACCTGAAATGAAATAGGCTTCATTCCTTTTGACAATTCTTATAAATAACCAACCAGACAACATCATTATTTGTGAGACTTTTAAAGCAGCGCAAAGGTTTCAGCTTTGTTCTGTAACAAAACACCCTCTTTCTCTCTTGAGATAGACCCACATGCTTCCAGGATAAATGTCATATCTCTTTCTATGTGCAGCCGGGCTGGGCAGCAGGCAGCCTCAGAGACAAAGTTATTACAGAGGCAGAGCTGCCAAAATGGATGACACTGTGGTGGGTAGACCACTTCTCCCTTTTATTTCTTAATAAAAGGATTTCTCTCCCCGACGGCTGATAGATTTCTGCCTGTTTCTGCCTGGAGAGAAGCAGAGGAGAGGGGAAACCCGAGGAGGATATGTTTCCTGACAGTGGGTCTGTCTTCTTAATGACACAGACTTCAACATAACCTTCAATAGCCGCGCACCGCACATGGTGCCGGGCAGAGCCGCCCTCTTCACTGACAGTTTACCCAGGTCCCCCGGCTCCAATAAATGTCATGCGCTCATCACTCTCTGACCACCGGCCAATTTGAAACCCCCGACTTAACGGACAAGTCATAAATCGGAACATACAGACCCCATTTCTCGCTCTCTCTCAGGTCTATCTATGTGTGTGTGTGTGTGTGTTTGGCCTGAGGAATCTCCACCTCTCCACCATAATATTCCATATGTTCATTTCAGCTCCCTCCCTCCCTCCACCTCCTCCTCCTCTTCCACCTCTCTCTTACTTCATCTTCTCTTTCTTTATGGCCAACATTTAAAGCCCTGATGGTCTCGCTAAGCTAGCATTTGTCTGGAGGGCTTATGGGGTGTTGGAGGGGGTGGGCAGAGGTAATATTTACCATGTGTGAGGGACTTCATAACTCCCTACTGGTATAGGCAGTTTTCATAGGGTTGATGGGGTGATATTAGAGGCATGGTATAGGCAGAGTGAGACACTCTTTAGATAAGGTTGGGGGGAGGTTAGGGGCATGGAGATATGAAGAGGTTACCGCAAATGACTATTTCCCACTGCAGGAATGACCTGCGAGATAAACAAAGATGATAGATTATTTGAAGCTGCCAAATATAATAAAAAACAAGAGCAGTAAAACCTGAAATCTGTTTTCTTGATGAATGCTCCACACACTGGTGACCTTAAGGAGTGACACTTGTTACCCATAACCCTCCGTTTAACTTTCGATGGCTACGTCCAAAATGGCACCCTATTCTCTACACAGTGTACTACTTTTGACCAGGGCCCATGGTGCTCTGGTCAAAAATAGTGCACTACATACACTCTTAGAAAAAAATGTGCCATCTAGAACCTAAAAGGGTTCTTAACCTGTCCCCATAGGATAAGCCTTTGAATAACCCTTTTGATTCCAGGTAGAACCCTTTTGACTTCCATGTAGAAACCTGTACATGGAACCCAAAAGAGTTCTACCTGGAACCAAAAAGGGTTCGACCTGGAAGCAAAAAGGGTTCGACCTGGAACCAAAAAGGGTTCTCCTATGGGGACAGCCGAAGAACACTTTTGGTACCCTTTTTTCTAAGAGTGTAATGAATAGGGTGTCATTTCTTCCCCAGTACTCTCTCCCTGTGCTCATTTTCCCTGGTCGTCAGGACCTTGGCTGTCAGAGGGTTGTTGAACGAGTGCAGCCTCTCACAGTGACAGGTATTCATGTGTGATTAATGGGCCAGGACCAGCTCTGTGTGGGTGAGGCAGAAGTCCTATCAAACTAGAGAAAATCACAGCAATTAGTGACTGACTGATGAGGTCACTCACCATGCTGCTTCCTGCTGGGGGTTTAGAATATCCTGTTCACCCTGACACTACTCAAAAGGACTATAATACACCACATAGACACATAGAGAAAGGCTTTGTCCATCCTGTTTGGGTTGCATTTGTTTCTTGCAAAGCTGAAGACATTTATTTAGTCTCTGAGTCATTCAATTATAAGAACCCTGCATTCAAAATGCAACACAAGCAATTGACAAAGTGAGAGATCCATCCTATTCTCATCCTGTTCTCATCCATAGGGATCAGGCGTGTGTGTGGGGAGGGGCGGAGGTCGACATAGGAGCGTAAGGTGTTTTTAAAGAGGAACCAAAGAGCAATCTCCATTCCTGTCACCTGTGTTCTGACCACCCCAGAGTACAGGGGACACGGGCGGACCTGGACATCTGACCCACAGATTTAAAATGGAGGCTTGAACAAGGCCCCTCTATCACCAAGGGTCCAGAGTGATGAACTACACCCACACCTCCATGAGACAGCAACAATACATCCCTTCAATTCCTTCCTCCCTCTGTCCATACCTTCCAATACCTCATTCATTTTCTCTCTCTCTCTCTCTCTCTCTCTCTCTCTCTCTCTCTCTCTCTCTCTCTCTCTCTCTCTCTCTCTCTCTCTCTCTCTCTCTCTCTCTCTCTCTCTCTCTCTCTCTCTCTCTCTCTCTCTCTCTCTCTCCCTGCACGAGCGTCCAGCCTTCACCTAGGTTTACCCATTCGACTCACCCCCCCTTCAACTCTCCACCCCTTCACCTCTCCACCTCTTCTCCGATCCATCCATCCCACCACCCAGCCCACCACCTCCTCAACCCCTCCTTAAAGACATTGCGGAGATGCAATCGTTTCCAAACTCCTTGTGAGTGATCCCCCAGCCCGAACGTATGCGTGTTAGGGTGTTAGGGTATTCAGGCCCACGGGTGGCAGATGACTGATAGCGCTGTGTCTGCGAGGGGAAACTGAATGATGGCTGTTGGACCACATGGTAACAGAACAGAGGGTGTGTGTATTTAGACAGAGCTGAGGAGAGGAAGGATAGAGCAGTAGCCAAACCTACCCTGCCCTGCAGCTCAGATCCTACCAAATCCGCACAAGCAAGATTACTAGACTTATCTAACAATATCATACCTTTCTGATAATTCATTCTTTTCTAGAATCACTTTATGCAACGTACATTAATTCTGACCTAATTAACACATTATAAATGCATTAATAGAACACCATAATATGTGCGCGGTAGGTAGTCTAGTGGTTAGAGCGTTGGGCCAGTAACCAAAAGGCTGCTGGTTGGAATACCTGATCTGACAAGGTGAAAAGTCTGCCAATGTGCCCTTGAGCAAGGCACTTAACCCTCATTTGCTCCAGGGATGCCGTACTACTATGGCTGACCCTGTAAAACACATTTCACTGCACCCATCTGGTGTATGTGACAATAAAACATATTTGTTGTTAGTCGGTATAAGTGATCCAGTAAATCTGAGTAAGTTGGGGGAAAAAATGACTATGAGTACTCTGAGTAGCCTTTTGCCAACTCACACCTGGCCCTGGCCCTGGCCCTGGCCCTGGCCCTGGCCCTGGCCCTGGCCCTGGCCCTAGCCCTGGCCATAGTAACAAAACATTTCCTTCCAGTTGAAGTGATTCAGAAGAACCTCCTGTGTGCAATCAGGTCCGCCCACACAAACAAACCACAACAGACTGTTTACAGGACAATAATCATACTCACATATTGGTAATTAGGTGTCAACTGCACCCTCAAGTCTAGCAACCCTCTGGAAGGTATTGATCCCTAAGCTGTGGTAAACAACACCGAGTTAATTATGAGTTAAATGGAGGACACAACCACCAGTAGTCATAATAGCTTTAATCCGCCTTAAATTCTGCTGGACAGTTATCAACCAGACGGAAGGGGGCGGGAGAGGGGGGGTTCTGACAGCGCTATCGCCGATGACGACTGACAGGCGGGTGTTTTGGAGCGCTGGTTGTGGTGTTGGGGAGGAGTGACGCATTGTCTCCTGGGTAATGCTGGCCTACGGTAATGAGTCCTCAACGTGGCTGTCTCCCAGGCTCCCGGCTTGTCTGGGGGAGGAAAGTTTACAATTTATAGCTGTGATCACAGAAGCTGATAAGCCCAGGGGCCGTATGTATCAAACATCTCAAAGTACTGTAGAAGTGTTGATTTAGGATCAGTTTTTCCTTTGAAATCAAACTGAATAAGATTACATGGACAGAAAGAACCTGATCCTAGATCAGCCCTCCTATTCTGAGATGCTTGATACATACGACCCGAGCCCAGCTTTGCAAGGTGGCTGTGGGATTGTTGTTTTTGAAGTTGTGCTGTTGGGTCCACTACAGCCCCCACAGAGTAAGGCCCCCATTTGGGTTTCTCCCAAAGAATAGACACGCACACGTATGCACACGTGCACAAACGCGCACACACCCCTCCCCTGCCACACCCCCTCCAATTGGGTTTTTCAAATCTCTGCCTCAGCCCAACCCTCCTCGATTTAATAAGGAATTACAATTATTTGTCATTCTAATCTGTCTAGTCAGACAGAAGGAGATATAAAGAGGACGGTAGGGCCATGTTGGACAACAGGGCGTGTGTATGATTCATCACTCTGTCCTCCGGCCCCAGATTAATATTTGAATGTAATTATTACTTCCCTAGCCATTAGCGTACTGGCTAAATGAAATCATGTGAAAGAGGTATTTCATTAAAGTTACCACAGATGGGGAAAGGAGAAATCACTGGCGAGGCGATCCCAGTCCTAGATGACCGATGGGACCCTACAGACAGACATGGAACACTCAGGGTTCTGGAATGCTGTTCTGCATTTTAATGTGGAACTGGTATGATCATTGCAGTGTAGCCATGGCTATAAAACATTCAGAAGGACATGCCTTTATTATTTAGGCCACAATAAACAAGACATAAATCAATGACTAGATCTAAATGTTTGGATTGAATTGGATTTTATACAAACACTTCTAATGCGGAAATATTGAGT
This sequence comes from Salvelinus namaycush, assembly GCF_016432855.1. Classification (NCBI taxonomy): domain Eukaryota; kingdom Metazoa; phylum Chordata; class Actinopteri; order Salmoniformes; family Salmonidae; genus Salvelinus; species Salvelinus namaycush. Next base: position 15,151,783 of record NC_052339.1, on the reverse strand, counting down.
CATTGAAAGGGGTCAGCGGCTTCATGAATAGGCTGAATGAAATAAAATGTACAAGGTGAACAGGTGTTGAGAGCCACAAAAAATGCATTATAGTTGAAATATTAGAAGACCAATATAACTTATTTTATATAAACTTGATTCATAAACATTTTCTAGGGAATGTATTACTTTATTTTTCTTCTTTAAAAGGACAACAAATTGCATGTAAAACTGTTAGGCTTTCAGACAGACTGTTACTGTACCTATAATACATACTGTAGATATTTTTTTAAACAGAGCTGCAGTTCAATCAATTACAAATAGACAGAGCCATACATGAGTTCAAAATGATAAGAAGACAGTTGGTGTGTGTGTGTGTGTGTGTGTGTGTGCGTGTGTGTGCGTGCGCGTGTGACAAACACACCCAGTGGAAGAAAGCCAAGTGGAGTTTGCTAGCTGGAGGTGACAGCTTAAAGACTGTCAGGTATGTTTCTGTCCCACTGTGTTAAAGAACACACACACCACGCTACATGGCTCTATACTCACATATAATTTACACCGCTGCTATAAGGGCGTCAAAAGAACGAAGACATTTTGTAAATGAGAGGTTTGGGGAGGATCATATCATACAATAGATCCATACCAACTCAGATGGATCTCAAGGGGGCATTAACACACACACACACACACACACACACACACACACACACACACACACACACACACACACACACACACACACACACACACACACACACACACACACACACACACACCGTCACAGTATGAATGTGGTGATCTGAGGCAGGGTGATCCTTAGTGCTAGTGACTGGGTCACATGGTCATATGTAACGGAACCCTCCCGCTCTAGAACCATACTAGCTCCATTCTCCACTCCTCCACTGAGCTAATGTTCTGTCACAGCTAATGAGAGTGGTGGAACCAGAGTGATGGATCCGCTCTGGCATCTCCTCAGAGAACTATCCTACACTCAGTGTAGTGGAGATAGAGATCTCTACTCCTTAGACTCCTAAGGTGTTGTGTGTAAATGTGTATAATACAGGGAGACACATTCGCTAATTACTATTAGCTTGTGTCATGTTAGGTCCTTTCTTACTTTGAGCCAATGATTTGTGAAAGAAACCTAATTCTCTTCCTATACTGTAAAACATTATGCATCAACTATATTTAATTGTGAATTACACCAAAACAAATCCTAACAGTTTAACCATTAAGGCAAGGTAGTCTGCGGGCTACAGTCCACAACAATAACACTGCCTTGTATAAAGCGAGCAGACACTTTTTACAAGGTTGGTTCCCTTCCGGCTAGAGGGGACAGCCTGTTTTGTCCTTGAGATCCTGTACCCAGCGTAGCTCTCATACTCTCAATGGTGATTTATAGATGGTATTGTTGTGCTTCTCAATATTGTTCAATACACAGACTGTGATTACCTCGTCCCCCTGCCACTCTGGACCTTGTCATGGCTTCCTTCCAAATGGCGCCCTATTCCCTATGTAGTGCACTACTTTTGATCAGGGCCCATAGGGTTCTCGTCAAAATGTGTGCACTACATAGGGAATAGGGTGCCATTTCAGACATAGTGTCACGTTCCTGACCTGTTTTCCTTTGTTTTGTATTTATTTTAGTTGGTCAGGGCGTGAGTTGGGTGGGTTGTCTATGGTTGATTTTCTATGTTGGGATTTTGTGTTCGGCCTGGTATGATTCTCAATCAGAGACAGCTGTCAATCGTTGTCCCTGATTGAGAATCATACTTAGGCAGCCAGGGTTTCACTTGTGTTTGGTGGGTGTTTGTTCCTGTGGAGGTTTTGTTGCCACACAGGACGGTTTAGGTTTTGTCACGTTGGTTGTTTTTTGTATTTTGAAGTGTTTTGTTGATTTTCATTAAAAGAATGAACACTAACCACTCTGCGTTTTGGTCCCCACCTTCTGTCAGCGAGGACAGCCGTAACACATAGTCCCTGTTTGAGATGTCTGCCTGGTGTTATAAGGCCCCTAATGGCCCTGGGGCCCCTTGACAAAATCATTGTTTTGGGCAGGATTTTGATAGCCTGGAATCCAAACTGATATGTTCTGTTTTAATGGTGAAATTGAGCATATCAGTTTAGATTCCAGGCTATGATTAGTTTGGGTCATTTCAGTTTTAATAAGAGGGAATTCAACACTGTTTGTGTTATGTGGGCAGGAAAGGGGATGCACTGTCATGGGCCTGTCCTGTCTAACCATGTAAAGCACCCGTTGAAAGGGCACATACAACCACGTACGCATGAAGACATGCACACAGCATAGGATCATATGCACTCCAAAATACTGATGCCACAGGGAAGAAGTCGTAATACTTCCTTTTCCCAAAAAACATAGTGAACGACAGTTTGGCCATGCTTTCAAAATATCTGTAACTTGACACATCTAAAACAAAAACTATTTACATGTGTTACAACATACATATTAAATAAACAGCTGTTAAATTGGACTGGATGGAATGAAGTGGAACAGCATTCATCCACATTTGGATGGAGGACAGGACGGAGCCAATGATAACTGTCAGATGGACATAAAACTGTCAATTAAAAATGATCTCTCAGAGCCTATCCATTTTGAAGTCAGTTCCACGACCACTATCCCAATTTAAGCTCTGATATTACCGTAGTGTAAGTGTTAGTTGAAGAGCTATTTCAATTCAATCATTATATTGGATAACACATTCACAGAAAATAACAGTCTACTTACTATCAGAATTAAACAATCGTTGATCTCTTTGAGCACACATCATTCGGTTATGTTACACTTCTTCAGAAAGCAGGGAAATCTATGCCCTTAGGCTGTGAAGCGTGGTGGCTCGTATGTGCTGGAAAAATGAAGAATCAAAGCAATAGTCTTTATGCAATGCCTGCTCTCTTCCTAGTCCACTTTCTCTATCCATAGTGAAATGCATACACCTTTTCTTTGAAATATTGGAATTGCTGTGGTTTAATGATAATAAAAGTCAATTTGTGCAGATAACCGTAACAAGACAAAGGAGCTTGCAGACACTGCCACCTATTGGCAAGAGAGGAAAGCTATCTGGCTAAACTAAAGCATAGAATGTCTAACTCCCAAATGGCACCCTATACCTATAAAGTGCACCCTGTGGGCCTATGTCAAAACTAGTGCACTATATAGGGAATACGTTGACATTTGGGATGCAGCCATAGACATTGATGTCCGTGGCAAAGTGTCTTCTAGCAGTGATCTGAAAAGCCTTCGCTGTGATGGATGGCAAAGCCCAGCTGACCATATTGCTGTGCTAATAAAAACCTGCCCTGCAATTCACATAGCTCACTGTGTTTTTTTTTTTACCCAGGCACCATTGCTTTTAAGAGGAAAACTGGTTTAGGTGTCAAAAAGAACGATGCCCCTCAGACCACGACTCACCTCAGAGGTATAGAATGAAAGGAGAGCTATATTTACAACTAAGTTTTCTCCCGGGCTTGAGACAGCAGGAAAGACCTTACAGATTAAACTTTTACCTCACTACTCCTTACTTGAACGTTTTGACTTCATTGCTTCATTACAAGATGGGCAGTTACCGTACAATAACACTCATTTTAATCGAAATGTAAAAAATAACAAGGATAAAAAGATACAGCATAAGAATTAATGGATCAAATAAAAAAGAAGACCTTTAAAAAAACAAAAGCAGTGTGTGTATAAAATGTGGCGCTGCTAACACTATCAAATGATGAGGAACGATCTGATGGTGAGCCAGCTGTTGCCATGCAATATGAACCATGGGCCATCATGGTGTCAGTATACAGTGCAGTCAGCAGAGGATCGCTGGGTACACAGGAAGTCACTTGTTATCTCTTTGTATCCAGAGGCGTCTGTAAGGCCACTTCCTGTTTTAATTACAAGGAGAACAATTAGTGACAACATTTTATAATTCATGTGCAGTTGATCCAATATATGTATTGGAGTTAACCATCTCACCTTCCATGAGATTATAGAGGTTGCAGTAGTTTGTGCCGTGATCTCTAATGGCATACCAGCTCTCTGAGACAGACATGGCCTGCAGAGAAAGAATGATTCTGGTTAGAAGAAGTGTTTAAGACCTGAGACCTGTTACTGTAGTGTTAGCTGCAGATAACCCACAAAAAAAAGATGTGATCCCTAAATAGGCCTACACATTATATTATTGTCCTTATATGTCATATGGATGTATAGAAATGACAACAGGATCAGAGAATATCCCTCCTACCGAGACGTGACAGTGGGTGAAGAACTCAAAGGAGACCAGACGGAACGTCAGGTCATCGACAGACTTCTTAAATGGTGTGGTGTGTTTGGCTGCTATGAAGTGGATAGAGGCTGCCTGGAGCTGGGGAGCAGAGTGAAAGAGATAAACAGAAAGAGATAAAGAGAAAGAGATAAAGAGAGCGAGAGAGAGAGAGCGAGAGAGTAGACAGGTCATAGTCTGTAGTCGGAAATATGCAACACACATAGGGTTGTAAAACTACCAGTATTTTACCAAAGTTACTGGAATGTTCTTTAATTTTGGTAATTAACAGGTAATCTATGGCAATCTATGGTAACTTTGGCAATTTATACTTAAATAACTGAAAATATATATTCATATAAAATATGAATTCAAGAGAAAACAGCTAAATTAATGAAAAAAGCATCTAAACAACAATGACATAATTTCCAATTAACTGCAACTTTTCCAACAATTTACTTTTGACAACTGCCACCAGTTTGGCACCAAAACATTTACAACAATCACATATTGACAGAGTAAATAAAGTTGAGTAAAAATACAAAGGATAATTCATGGTGAAACCCTCACATTAAACACCAACGGTATTCACTAAGTTGATTAATTATATTTAGGTCACAGGTGGTTGGTGGCACCTTAATTGGGGAGAATGGGCTCGTGGTAATGACGGGAGCGGAATGGTATCAAATACATCAAACACACGGTTTCAAGTTGTTTGATGCCATTCCATTTGCTACGTCCCGGCCATTATTATGAGCCGTTTTCCCCTCAGCAGCCTCCACTGATTTAGGATAATGTTTTACAGCTTTGTTACAATGTTTTATATTAAAATCATCTCAATTTATGATTTTATATATTTGACATGTTTTGAAAATTCCATAAAAGGCTTGAACGTTTCAACTTTGAAAGTTACTAGTAATATACTCTTCTTTTGCAACCCTAAACACACACAAGTAATTATACGATATAAAAACACACAAACACACACACACCATACCTTGTAGAGGCACCTCTGTCCACCCATCACACAGCTGGACATGGTCCTCCACTGCTTGATCTGAGTGACCAGACCTTCATAGACCTGTCTACAGGGGATCCCAAAATACCTGTAGTAGGACCCAGAACATAGAAACACATCGATGACAGGGCTTAATACTTAGTCTCGTCGGGCCATCAGCTTGTCTAGTTGAGAAGCCTGGGCCCCGGAGGCTACTCATTACTAGTGTCCACCAGTCATTTCAGGTAAAATGGCACTGGCACCATCTTGTGGATACAGAGGGTAGTGTTCAACTGGGCCTAACATAGAACTGCTAATTAAATTCACAAGTGGTTGTAATAAATCAGCACTATGTAAAGTTATTGATTTTTATTTGGAGCCATTTTGCACAGAGAGCTATAATACATTATTAGTCATCATGAGAGGCATGTCCAAGAGATCATATGTTTTTGTATTTATTTAACCTTTATTTAACTAGGCAAGTCAGTTAAGAACAAATTCTTATTTACAATGACAGCCTACCCCGGCCAAACCCTAACGACGCTGAGCCAACTGTGCACCGCCCTATGGGACTCCCAATCACGGCCGGTTGTGATACAGCCTGGAATCGAACCATTGTCTGTAATGACAATTCTAGCAGTGCCTTAGACCGCTGCGCCACTCGGGTATGGGTCAGACCATAAAACAGTAAGAGTGAACAACAGCAACAATTTGTTTTTAAAACAACCAGCACCACAATAAAAACAGCACGCACCATCTGGTCAAAACATAGACATATAGTAATAGCATAGTAATGGTCAAACAGTAGCTTACCATTCTACTTTGCATTGTGCATGGAGAGGTCCCGCAGATGTGATCTTGAGATTTGAGGTCCCGAAAACTAGAGCCACCGCAAGGATCCACCCTGTCAAATGCATCTTGTGAAAAGTAATATTTTTTGAAGCAGTATCCAAGTAACACATTCACAACACCAACAACAAAGTTCTGAGGCCTGTTTTGGGAGACGGATAGAAAATCACAGGATGGTCATGTGCGTTTAGAGGAAAGGAAACAGCCTAAACTCAATTAACTTTAGAAAAAAGATCCATCATTCTACAGAACAGAGACAGAGCTACAGAGGGCAAGAGTAGAGAGACATCTATGGGTCATTGAAATGAAACCATCCACTGTGAACTTGTGAAATTGTAAACTGCTTCATCAATGAACATACATTACAGCCATACATTCCATGTTCACGGTTCAATAATGAATTGGAGACAGTTAAAAAAGGAGAGAAAAAAGTTATTCAAGTTGTTGTAAGAGGATAAATAGGACATTCAAGATACAGTGTGGTTGTTGAAGGCTTTTTTGTTGTTGCAAATAAAATCTATTTTTTATATTGGTTAACTCAGTCTTTAGAATATAATTTAACTTATTTGATCCTTAGAGGTGTCTGTGTGTGTTCGTTTCTCATGCTTGCCCATGTCTTCTAGAAGGAACTAAATATTACAGAAATAGAAAAAAAGAGTTGTGTAGTCCTGTATCGTTCACGAGGACACACCATTCAAAATGTGTGGCTGTGAATTGTATCCAAGACCCGCCCCGAAATGTCATATTCACTCCGCCTCACGGGCGTACTTACCTATCCTTGCCCAGAGGTGTGTAATAGATCACGCCCCTTCCAAATCCAACTTCCAATCCGTGGACAGGATTTGCCAGACCCCCTCCTTACCGCGGCCTTTTCACTATAGAACGCTCAATGCCCCACGTCCGCATCATTTTGAAGACACGTAGGTTGTGGAGCTTTTAAATAGATGTAGCCCGAGCCGCGAGCTGGTCGAGGACTGAACACTTCTCTTCATAATGTAAATGATCCCCGTGTCCTCCACGCGTGCTGAGAGTTGTTCACGCAGCTTCTGTCTTCCCCCACAACTTTCATCCCTTTGGACCCGTCCATCGGCAGGATAAATATTTGTACAGATGACCTAAACTTCCAGTAAGTCACTGACATAACACACATACAGTAGTTTGACAGATTTCCACATTTATGCCATTGTTTGCTTTTACTAATGCTGTTTGCGCATATGTTCTCTGGTAAGGATTTTATAGACACTTAAAAAAAAAGTTACAACGAAATTTAAGTAAACCAATAAAACATTCATACAGGTATCACATTTCCATATTTGCTTTCTACTTTAGTAGGCTACACTGCACTATACTAGGCTACAAATGTAATACTGTTTTTCTTCCTATTCTATTTCTGTCACAATTATGTTATTGTGTTACCTTTTGCCAGTCCTGTTTTTTTAATCGTCTGGTATTAATGGTTTCGGCTTAATGCCGTGGGAATGAAAGTCATGTGGATTCTGCTCTCAGATCTCGAGTTCTTCACATTCCATCTTGTGAATTAAACCCAGGAGAGTCTGATTGGAACAGGCTAATTATTCATAGATTTCACATCTGTCACTCGGTCGCGTCATAACATTATTTTATGAACGTTCTCCAAGCCGCCCTCTACCGGCGGTGTCATTGTGGTGGCCTAAAGTGGTTATATACCCAGTCAGTCATTCTGGATGGAGGTAACTACTGTTTTTGTAAATTACACTATAATGCCTGGAAATACGATGACATTTCAACATTTGTCAAATATTTAGTAGGAAACCACTTTGTCAGCATTATCATGTCGTCAAATTGACTTTAGACAGATGGCAACGTTGTCATTAGCTAGCAAAGTTTGTCAATACTGCATCTACAGTCAATTTGGTGACATCAAAATGATGACAAAAGGTTTTTCTACAAATTATTTGCCTCCATTTGAATGTCATTGTATTTCCAAGCAACTGTAAAGATTGCAGTCAAGAGTGCAGTATAACTGAAGTCACTACAGTATGCTGCAAATACTGCATTCAAAATAACACCGTTTTTTTTACTGCAGTAATTTTGCAGTGTAACTGCAGTTAGAGTGCAGTGCTATTACTGCATCCAAAATACCACAGCCGACTGCAATTACGGAACTTTTACTGCAGTTTCAAAACGGCAATATTTTTTTGTAAGCGCACTCATTGACAATGCATTGAGTAGAATGCTCTGTCAGGCACCAATCGGTTCAAAACGAAAGTTCAAAACAATATTGTGACTACATGCAACCCATATCTATTCACGATAGTTGCGTCTATTATAGGCATTGGTTGAAGCTCGGCGATAAATTGAAATCTCCGTATCATCATATCTAAGAAAATATGACACCAGTCTCGATGACAATTTGCAAATCAACTTGATTGGAGGTACACAACACACTCCACACCTATCGTCATCAGCCGTCCGTCAGTTACCGAGAACCACATACCAGATTTTTAATAGGGTCTTTAGCTATTGAGTTTTAAGAATAGTGTAACGACCCTGGGTTTATAAGCGCAGAAATCGACTCTGCCGTTCGAGCATGCTTTTGGGGCACAGTCGATAGCGCGCCGGACCTCGGTCTAGAAGGTCGAGGGTTCGAGACCTGCTCCCTGCTGTTTCATTACAGTATGTCTTGCGCCTACCTAGCTCAAATTCTAGAGGTCAGATTAAAACCACACTATAGCGTCCATAAAGTGACCATTCGATTAAAAAAATACCGGATTGACAAAATTAGCTGCTTGCCCCATGCTGCCAGTCTAAGAAGTGTTTGCGAACAAACCTAGGCTACTGTATAAAGATAGTTTGAATACCACAATGTAGCTGAGGTTAATCAATAAATGCAAACAGATATTTTGATTATCTAGGTAGCTAACTAGCTAATGTTACCTAGCTACAAAGTCCAGCAGCTATTGTAGGCTCTGTAAACTAGCTAGCTAACAAACAGGCAAATAAAGGTACATAGCCAATGAATGTGATTTTGTTTTGATTAGCTAGGTAGCTAGCTAGCTTACGTTATACAAATCAGATGAGCGCTAATGTTGGCTAGTTAGCTAACCAACAAGCGAGGAACGCTATCTATCTACACTGCTCAAAAAAATAAAGGGAACACTTAAACAACACAATGTAACTCCAAGTCAATCACACTTCTGTGAAATCAAACTGTCCACTTAGGAAGCAACACTGATTGACAATACATTTCACATGCTGTTGTGCAAATGTAATAGACAAAAGGTGGAAATTATAGGCAATTAGCAAGACACCCCCAATAAAGGAGTGGTTCTGCAGGTGGTGACCACAGACCACTTCTCAGTTCCTATGCTTCCTGGCTGATGTTTTGGTCACTTTTGAATGCTGGCGGTGCTTTCGCTCTAGTGGTAGCATGAGACGGAGTCTACAACCCACACAAGTGGCTCAGGTAGTGCAGCTCATCCAGGATGGCTCATCAATGCAAGCTGTGGCAAGAAGGTTTGCTGTGCCTGTCAGCGTAGTGTCCAGAGCATGGAGGCGCTACCAGGAGACAGGCCAGTACATCAGGAGACGTGGAGGAGGCCGTAGGAGGGCAACAACCCAGCAGCAGGACCGCTACCTCCGCCTTTGTGCAAGGAGGAGCACTGCCAGAGCCCTGCAAAATGACCTCCAGCAGGCCACAAATGTGTAGGTGTCAGCATATGGTCTCACAAGGGGTCTGAGGATCTCATCTCGGTACCTAATGGCAGTCAGGCTACCTCTGGCGAGCACATGGAGAGCTGTGCGGCCCCACAAAGAAATGCCACCCCACACCATGACTGACCCACCGCCAAACCGGTCATGCTGGAGGATGTTGCAGGCAGCAGAACGTTCTCCATGGCGTCTCCAGACTCTGTCACGTCTGTCACATGTGCTCCTGTGCTCAGTGTGAACCTGCTTTCATCTGTGAAGAGCACAGGGAGCCAGTGGCGAATTTGCCAATCTTGGTGTTCTCTGGCAAATGCCAAAAGTCCTGCACGGTGTTGGGCTGTAAGCACAACCCCCACCTGTGGACGTCGGGCCCTCATACCACCCTCATGGAGTCTGTTTCTGACCGTTTGAGCAGACACATGCACATTTGTGGCCTGCTGGAGGTCATTTTGCAGGGCTCTGGCAGTGCTCCTCCTTGCACAAAGGCGGAGGTAGCGGTCCTGCTGCTGGGTTGTTGCCCTCCTACGGCCTTCTCCACGTCTCCTGATGTACTGGCCTGTCTCCTGGTAGCGCCTCCATGCTCTGGACACTACGCTGACAGACACAGCAAACCTTCTTGCCACAGCTTGCATTGATGAGCCATCCTGGATGAGCTGCACTACCTGAGCCACTTGTGTGGGTTGTAGACTCCGTCTCATGCTACCACTAGAGTGAAAGCACCGCCAGCATTCAAAAGTGACCAAAACATCAGCCAGGAAGCATAGGAACTGAGAAGTGGTCTGTGGTCACCACCTGCAGAACCACTCCTTTATTGGGGGTGTCTTGCTAATTGCCTATAATTTCCACCTTTTGTCTATTCCATTTGCACAACAGCATGTGAAATTTATTGTCAATCAGTGTTGCTTCCTAAGTGGACAGTTTGATTTCACAGAAGTGTGATTGACTTGGAGTTACATTGTGTTGTTTAAGTGTTCCCTTTATTTTTTTGAGCAGTGTATATTTTGCCAAGTAAGGTTTTTCTCGCATAAAGCTGAAGTCATCATGTGTAAACTGCTGATGTAGACACTTGCGTATAATCGGAGCACAAACAAACTAGCGAACGTCCTTGGCTGCTATGATATCCAATTAACTTTAGCTAGCTAAGTAACCTTAGTCAACGTAGATTTGTAACGTTAGCTAACGTGTATGGCCAGTTCATGCACCACAATAGATTATACTTTCTTACACACAACTTAACTAGTTAGTTAACATTAGTTATGTTAAGTTTAAAACCACCACATTTTGGGAAACTGCCACGCTGATCACGTTCATTTGCATTGCACAGGCCAAACTACAGTAACGTTAAAACGAGGTAGCCAGATTTCAGACAGGACAAACACTGCAGTTAGCTATGCTATATTTCCTTGACTAAGAACATCCAAGACCACAACACAAACCGTAGCCAAGGAAACAAATTGCTTTGTTTAAGAAACAGTAAATTAGATATGTAAATTAGATATGTTGAACTGCATATAGTAAATGGTTGAACCCAAAACTAAACTAACAAGTATAAACAAAACTTTAAGCTACACATTATTTTGACAGAGGTAATGAACTGTCCATTGATCAGCAAAGCAATTGATAAAACAGGACCATGTTCCTGTTTTATCAATTGCTGTGCTGATCAATGAGCTTATGTCAATATTACACAGATAAGTTAACAGTTACAGAAATCAGAAATGCAGACAGGCTCTATCAATCTGAGCTACTGTGTCCAACACACCACCACCTGTGTTTATGTTGGGTGCCTACTGACCAAAAAAAGGATGTTGTGTTTTTTTTTGCTAAAATAAAGGTTTAAGGAAATGCACCACATGCGGTACAACTCACATTATTGTGGAAGCACCTCCTCTAAGAGTATGAATTAGGTTGTTTGAGAAGGTTTGAATCCTAAGCAACCTGCCTAACAATAGTTTGAAGTACAATACCAACATAGCTACTTTAGTAGGTCAAAGCTTTTTTGGCTTCAGACCAATGCCTATTCTCACTTAAAATGTAGTTTCTTGTTTTTAATAATGTTCTATTGATCAGTAAGACCACATAGTCAACTCTATAGGAGTACTAGCCAAACTATGCACTACAATTAAGAGGAACTACTAAGGGTGTTTCCAGACGCGTAATTCCAGTATGTTGAAATGCCTTAATCTATGATGATGTCTCTGTTCCTGTCTGCCCAGTCTCTGAAATGATGGAGAAAAGACAAGCGGATTCACAGAACACTGTGGTGGAGGACCAAGACACATGGCATGAGCTAGCTATAATGGACCCAGTGGACAAACCACACCTAGTACACAAGGTAAAACACACCCATTGCCCATGTCAGTGAATCAGGCTAAGCTCTCTGGTGAGTAGGAAAAGCTTTTCCCGAGGGGAAATATGCAGTGTGAATAGGGGCACTTGTTTAATTAAAAGTTGTCCTGCTTACCCTGTTGCTGTTATTAGTAATTTCAACTGGTTGTGACTCAGACAGAATGTGAACCGTTTGTTTGCATTTAAGCTACCACCACAGAAAACCAACTATATAGTCAGTTAGTTGTATGTCGGCCATACATTGCTGTAGTATTACTGTGCTTTAGAAGAGGAAGCTTATAGACACATTTCCCGGCCCATTTCCCAGAATCAGAAAGCTCTTTGTTTCCCTAGCAGTGGATACGATCACATGCAACTTCAAATGCAGCTCATGGCAGTTAAAAAATACATAATCAAATGGTTATTGTCTACAATATTGCAGATGTCATCAGAGGATTGATTACATAGCAAGCCAGCGAAGCAAGGTAAAATATAGCTAGATAAAGCCAGAAGAAGAATATACCTGTTGAACATAGCTATGGTTGTTTTCATGGTCATCACTCACTCACTGTTAAGTTTGTCAAGGTTCCGACTGTAGCGTTAGCTATTGTTCTACAGAGATTTTTGGTCGGGGAATGCGTGCCCATCACTCGAACATGACGTTGCCTCTCCTCTCCTCCCGAAGGACTCAGAGGACCAGGAGGCTCTGTTGTTGAACGGGGCTAAACATCCTGAACATCGCCCTCTGTTGGTCTCCTTTGCCCTGGAGGAGTTTGAGTTTCCCTCCAGCGTCTGTTTAGAAGAGATGCCCCTCTTCCCCCAGTGGCACCTACCCCTCAAACTGATGGCCATCTTGATGGCGCTGACCTTCCTGTACACTTTTATAAGGGATGTGCTGCAGCCCTTTGTGTCTCAGAGCAGGAGTGACTTCTATAAGATCCCTATACTGGTGATGAATAAGACCCTGCCATGGACGGCCATATCCCTGCTTGCTCTGGTCTATCTGCCTGGGCTACTGGCTGCCCTGCTACAGCTGTACAGAGGTAGGCTACACACGCATACACATACTGTATGTATGGAGGCAGGGACACACACACACACACTCTCGCAGGCATGGGCACACACACATAGAGACACACACAAACATGCAGGTAAGCACATACATCTACACCTAAGTATGCTCAAAGTCCTAAACTTAAATTTTCCCATTGCTATGTGCTACACGTGGCGTTTTTCCTTTGAGACTTAAGGCGTCTGCATGCTTCCCAGCCGAAACAGTTCTGAAGAGTTTGTGCATATATTATGATGACATTTTGTGACGTTTTTGTTCGTTTTGGACTTATGTTGGCTGTTCTGGCACACAACCTGTTTTCTGGAGGCAAGCCGAAGTCTATGCCCCTTCATCGATGATTGGTCAAGAGTAGAGATTCTTCAATAAAGTCTTAGTTGTCATTAAAAAAAAATTGTTGTGAAATAATGCACCAAACATCTTCGTTAGATGTAAAATTACCCGACTAAGATCTCCTCTGCAAAAACGTCAAAATTAATGACAGATTATTTGAGTTATCTTAGATTCCTTCTCACTCTTTTGAGGAATAGTCTGGCTACGGCGTCTCAAAATGGACAAACTATTGCTGCTTTTTTCTTGTTTTTCAAGCGAAGGTCTTTTTAAAGGAGTATGCGAGCACACTCGTTCAGTTCGTCTAGCCAACTTCGGCTAGCCGCCAACCAAAGCATGCTGATCCCTTTCCCCCTACACCAATGGGCCGCCAGTGTTTTATGTTAATGTTACCTCTAGTGGTATTATATCAGAAGTGTGCCACTAAAGACCTATGGCAAGCAGAATCAACAACCTCTGCATCATTCAAGACTGTTGCTTTGTGAGCAATTGTTATGTAAATGACATATGAACAGTTCAAATCAAAGTTTATTCGTCGTGAACACAGATTTGAAGATGTTATCGCAGGTGCAGCTAAATGCTTTTGTTTCTAGCTCCAACAGTACAGTAATACCTAGACATAAAACAAATTCAAACACAATACACACATAATCCAGAAATAAAATAAAAATCCAAACATGCGTTTACATTTTCTAGACACTCTTATCCAGAGCAACATACAGTAATGACTGGACACATTTTAGTATTTTGTTTGTACTGGTCCCCCACGGGAATTGAACTCACAACCCTGGCATTGCAATTGCCATGCTCTACCAACTGAGCCACACAAGATGTCAAAGAAGTTAAAGCAGGTCTGCCGGAGCCATGAGACACAGGTGCTGGCCTGCATAGATGGAAACTGAACATTTTAAAAAGTGAATTGTCAATGGAAATGCACGATTAGGCCTACTACCACAAACAATTGAATTTGAAAGTCATTGGAGTGCACAGTCGTACACATACTCCCAAAAATACACACTGACATGAAATCAGTGCAGTGAGACACACAGTTTGCATAAGCGCAGTCAGAGTGGATTTATTTACTTATTTATTTAAGTTTAGAGAATAAATTGAATCCTATTTATAGTTGTTATGAATTAGCCCAAGGTTTTCACTCCCTGCAGGAAGGTCTACTATGTCTGCCTGGCAGAAGAACTTCAACATATTGTGTATCATTGGGTCAACACCAACACTCTAGTCAAAAAAATGTTCCCGTTTGACCTTACTACCCCCCCCCCCCCCCATCCTTGTCTGACCCTTCCCCTCAATCTCCCCTCCCCCTCTTCATCTGTCTCTGTCTGTCTGTCTCTGTCTGTCTCTGTCTGTCTCTGTCTGTCTCTGTCTGTCTGTCCAGTCACTATTCGTAAGGGTAATTGGAGCCTTGCAGTGTATAAATATAGGTTGAGGTTTCCTCAGTGCAATGCAATTGTAGGGGGTTGAAAATATGCAGCCAGCCACAATGGAAGCAAGGTTCATAGATAGGATAACACATGGGATTTTTTGGGGCTTCGGTTTCTCTACAATAAAGGTTGATGGATCATATGAAAAGTACTGAAGTTAGTCTATATTCGGGTTCCAGTGAGAGCCAGACAGCCAGGATGTGGCAACCTAGTGTCAAACCAGAGCTAGGGTGTTGGTTTTGACATGATGACACACATTATCTTGAGGTTCTTCTGCCAGGCAGACGAGATGTAGATCCACCACGTAAAAACAACTTTCCCAGACAACTGTAAGCCTTTTGTAGCCTGACAGTTTGTCAGCCATTTTAAAAATGTGTTGAGAAGCACTACTAATCCCCCCCCCTCTCACACACACACACACACACACACACATCCCTCTGTCAGGTACCAAGTACAGCAGTTTCCCAGGCTGGTTGGAGAGGTGGATGTCTATGAGGAAACAGCTGGGCCTGCTAGCTTTCTTCCTAGCAGCACTCCATGCTATCTACAGCCTCTGTTACCCTATGAGACGCTCCTACAGATACAAGCTGCTCAACTGGGCTTACCAACAGGTAGATGGCTACTGGCTAGACCAGGCTTGTATCAAAAATCAGAAAATGTCATTTTTTTGTATAACTTGATATGCGCTTTATACTATGATGAACAGAAGGCTGCTTATTTCAGCAATATGGCATATATTCAATCAAACTCAATCAATCAAATGTATTTTATAAATTCCTTTTTACATCAACAATTGTCACAAAGTGCTTATACAGATACCCAGCCTAAAACCCCAAAGAGTAAGCAAGGTAGATGTAGAAGCAAGGTGGCTGGGAAAAACTACAGAGAAAGGGGGATACCTAGTCAGTTGTCCAACTGAATATATTCAACTGAAATGTGTCTTCCGCATTTAACCCAACCGAAAGGCAGGAACCTAAGCAGAAACCTAGAGAGGGACCAGGCTTCAAGGGGCTGGCCAGTCCTCTTCTGGCTGTGCTGGGTGGAGATTACAAGGTTACATGACCATTTAGGCCAGATCGTTCCTCAAGATGTTCAAACATTCATAGATGACCAGCAGGGTCAAATAATAATCAGTGATTATAGAGGGTGCAACAAATCAGCACCTCAGGAGTAAATGTCAGTTGGCTTTTCATAGCCAAGCATTCAGAGGTCAAGACAGCAGGTGAAATAGAGAGAGGGAGAAATAGAGAGAGGGAGAAATAGAGAGAGGGAGAAATAGAGAGAGAGAGGGTTGTATATTGGTATAACATTTCATGACAGGGTAAACCAATTGTTACATGACAAATGATGGTGCCAGGTTTCTGTTGGTATTGCGGTGTGGGAGTTTTGGTATGTGCTGTATGCCGGCCAGAATAAACAGAACAACCTGATCGTTGTCTCAGTATGGAATCTAATGTGAATATGAAGAACAGCTATTATTGAAAGATAATTTTATATTGACTCTGTTGACCATCCCAGTGTGCCAGTTCACAATCAGGCGTAGTTGTCAGATGTGACTTTGATATGTGCATGTGAAATGCTTATTTGACTGAATATACGCCATATTTATCTATCAAAAGTATTTTAAGAGGCCCTTTTTACATCAACAGTTGTTACAGTGCTTATACAGATACCCAGCCTAAAATCCCAAAGAGCAAGCAATGCAGATGTAGAAGCACGGTGGCTGGGAAAAACTCCCCAGATAGGCAGGAACCTAGGAAGAAACCTTAAGAGGAACCAGGCTCTGAGGGGTGGTCAGCTGAGCTCCCTGCCATCCAGGACCTCTATACGGTGTCGGAGGAAGGCCCTAAAAATTGTCATAGACTCAAGCCACCCAAGACATAGACTGTTCTCTCTGCTACCACACGGCAAGAGGTACCAATGCACCAAGTCTGGAACCAACAGGACCCTGAACAACTTCTACCACCAAGCCATAAAACTTCCAAATAGTTAACGAAATACAGTGCCTTGCAAAAGTATTCATGCCCCTTGGCGTTTTTCCTATTTTGTTGCATTACAACCTGTAATTTGAATTTTATTTTTATTTGGATTTCATGTAATGGACATACACAAAATAGTCCAAATTGGTGAAGTGAAATGAAAAAAAGAACGTTTCAACAAAAAAATTACGGAAAAGTGGTGCATGCCCCCTTTGCTATGAAGCCCCTAAATAAGATCTGGTGCAACCAATGACATTCAAAAGTCTCATAATTAGTTAAACAAAGTCCACCTGTGTGCAATCCAAGTGTCACATGATCTGTCACAGGATCTCAGTACCTGTTCTGAAAGGCCCCAGAGTCTGCAGCACCACCAAGCAAGCGGCACAATGAATACCAAGGAGCTCTCCAAACAGGTCAGGGACAAAGTTGTGGAGAAGTACAGATCAGGGTTGGGTTATAAAAAAAGATCAGAAACTTTGAACATCCCACGGAGCACCATTAAATCCATTATTAAAAAATGGAAAGAATATGGCACCACAACAAACCTGCCAAAAGAGGGCCGCCCACCAAAACGCAAGGATCAGGCAAGGAGGGCATTAATCAGAGAGGCAACAAAGAGACCAAAGATAACCCTGAAGGAGCTGCAAAGCTCCACAGCGGAGATTGGGGTATCACCTAAAGCCGTACACTCCACAGAGCTGGGCTTTACGGAAGAGTGGCCAGAAAAAAGCAATTGCTTAAAGAAAAATATAAGCAAACACGTTTGGTGTTCGCCAAAAGGCATGTGGGAGACTGCTCAAACATATGGAAGAAGGTGACACTAAAATGTAGCTTTTTGGCCATCAAGGAAAACGCTATGTCTGGCACAAACCAAACACCTCTCATCACCCCGAGAACGCCATCCCCACAGTGCAGCATGGTGGTGGCAGCATCATGCTGTGGGGATGTTTTTCATCGGCAGGGTCTGGGAAACTGGTCAGAATTGAAGGAATGATAGATGGCGCTAAATACAGGGAAATTCTTGAGGGAAACAAGTTTCAGTCTTCCAGAGATTTGAGACTGGGATGGAGGTTCACCTTCCTTCAGGACAATGGCCCTAAGCATACTGATAAAGCAACACTCGAGTTGTTAAGGGGAAACTTTTAAATGTCTTGGAATGGTCTAGTCAAAGCCCAGACCTCAATCCAATTGAGAATCTGTGGTATGACTTAAAGATTGCTGTACACCAGCGGAACCCATCCAACTTGAAGGAGCTGAAGCAGTTTTGCCTAGAAGAATGGGCAAAAATCCTAGTGGCTAGATGTGCCAAGTTTATAGAGACATACCCCAAGAAACTTGCAGCTGTAATTGCCGCAAAAGGTGTCTCTACAAAGTATTGACTTTGGGTGAATAGTTCTGCATGCTCAAGTTCTGTTTTTTTAGTCATATTTCTTGTTTCACAATGAAAAATATTTTGATTTTCAAAGTGGTAGGCATGTTGTGTAAATCAAATGGTACCCCCAAAAAATCCATGTTAATTCCAGGTTGTAAGGCAACAAAATAGGAAAAATGCCAAGGGGGTGAATACTTTCGCAAGCCACCGTAGCTACCCAGACCATCTGTATTGACCCTTTTTGCACTCTTTTAACTCAACACATATGCTGCTGATACTGTTTATTATCTATCCTGTTGCCGAGTCACTTTACCCCTACCTATATGTATATTATCTACCTCAATTACCTTGTACCCCTGCACATCGACCCAGTACTGGTACACCGTGTATAATGGGAATTTTTAATGGGAATTTTGGGAAAGTTACTGGAATTTTGCAACCTTAGATAATCACAATTATATTAATCAATCAAATGTATTTATTAAGCCCTTCTTACATCAGCTGATGTCACAAAGTGCTGTACAGAAACCCAGCCTAAAACCCCAAACAGCAAGCAATGCAGATGTAGAAGCACGGGGGCTAGGAAAAACTCCCTAGAAAGGCAGGAACCTAGGAAGAAACGTAGAGAGGAACCAGGCTATGAGGGGTGGCCAGTCCTCTTCTGGCTGTGCCAGGTGGAGATTATAACAGAACATGGCCAATATGTTCAAATGTTCATAGATGACCAGCAGGGTCAAATAATAATAATCACAGTGGTTGTAGAGGGTGCAACAGGTCAGCACCTCAGGAGTAAATGTCAGTTGGCTTTTCATAGCCGATCATTCAGAGTATCTCTACCGCTCCTGCTGTCTCTAGAGAGTTGAAAACAGCAGGTCTGGGACAGGTAGCACATCTGGTGAACAGGTCAGGGTTCCATAGCCGCAGGCAGAACAGTTGAAACTGGAGCAGCAGCATGACCAGGTGGACTGGGGACAGCAAGGAGTCATCAGGCCAGGTAGTCCTGAGGCATGGTCCTAGTGCTCAGGTCCTCCGAGAGAGAAAAAGAGAGAGAATTAGAGAGAGCATACTTAAATTCACACAGGACACCGGATAAGACAGGAGAAATACTCCAGATATAACAGACTGACCCTAGCCCCCCGACACATAAACGATTGCAGCATAAATACTGGAGGCTGAGACAGGAGGGGTCGGTAGACACTGGGTCGGTCTGACGATACACCCGGACGGGGCCAAACAGGCAGGATATAACCCCAGCCACTTTGCCAACCCGGATAGGAAGATCACGTCAGTGACTCAACCCAATCAAGTGACACACCCCTCCTAGGGACGGCATGGAAGAGCACAAGTAAGCCAGTGACTCAGCCCCTGTAATGGGGTTTGAGGCAGAGAATCCCAGTGGAGAGAGGGGAACCAGCCAGGCAAAGACAGCAAGGGCGGTTCGTTGCTCCAGTGCCTTTCCGTTCACCTTCACACTCCTGGGACAGACTACACTCAATCATAGGACCTACTGAAGAGATGAGTCTTCAATAAAGACTTAAAGATTGAGACCAAGTCGGTGTCTCTCACATGGGTAGGCAGACCATTCCATAAAAATGGAGCTCTATAGGAGAAAGCCCTGCCTCCAGCTGTTTGCTTAGAAAATCTAGGGACATTAAGGAGGCCTGCATCTTCTGACCGTAGCGTACGTGTAGGTATGTACGGCAGGACCAAATCGGAGAGATGGGTAGGAGCAAGCCCATGTAATGCTTTGTAGGTTAGCAGTAAAACCTTGAAATCAGCCCTAGCCTTAACAGGAAGCCAGTGTAGAGAGGCTAGCACTGGAGTAATGTGATCAATTTTTTTAGTTCTAGTCAAGATTCTAGCAGCCGTGTTTAGCACTAACTGAAGTTTATTTAGTGCTTTATCCGGGTAGCCGGAAAGTAGAGCATTGCAGTAGTCTAACGTAGAAGTGACAAAAGCATGGATACATGCTTCATTTTAATTTATAATATTTTAATCTCTCCACCAGGTCCAGCAGAACCAGGAGGACTCATGGGTAGCAGATGACGTGTGGCGTATGGAGATCTATGTCTCCCTGGGTATCATGGGTTTGGGTCTCCTGGCTTTATTAGCCATCTCCTCCCTTCCCTCCATTTCTGACACCCTCAACTGGAGAGAGTTCACCTGGATGCAGGTGAATCTTTTGACCCTGAAAAATAAATAATGATGTCTGTCTGTATGTCCTTCCATCCACCCGTCTGTCTGCCTTTCTATCGATGACTTAAGTGGTCAGGGTTTCCTCTCCAGTATCTATTTATCTCTGTTTGTGTCAATGACCCTGAATTTCACTGTCAGTCTGTCTGTTTGGCAGTACCCGTGGAACTGTCTCCTTGTTTACCAATTCTCCTGTTGTCTGTCTGTCTGTCTGTCCGTCCGTCTGTCTGTCTTTTCTTAGTAGCTGTTGACAGGCCTCCTTTTTGTTTACCTGTCTTCTGGTCCTTCCGTCCTGCAGAGGAGTCTGGGATATGCTGCCCTGGTCCTGTGTACAGCCCATGCTCTGGTCTACGGCTGGAGGAAGTGGGTGGAGCCTAAGCACTACGTGTGGTACACCCCTCCATCCTTTATCCTGGCCTCGCTCCTCCCAGCCACCGTCCTATTGGTCAAGGCTGTGCTGCTGCTGCCTTGCCTGGACCGGAGGCTGGGGCAGATTCGTCGAGGCTGGGAGAGTCCCCGCCCCCCAAGGGGAAGGGGAGTGACTGAAAAAGACTCGCTCTGAAAGATGACACGTCAAAACCTGGGATGCAGCAGTGACGATTGATAAATTGTTTCAATTTTGGGATAAGACCGGAAGCTTGGTCTCTGGACCTCAAGGAGAATCGGTGCTGGTTGATGGGCAACATAAAGTGGCCACTGCACAGTTCCACTCTTCTGCTTATTATACAGATATCTGAGGTGACATACTCTGTAGTCTACACACAGTGTGCTTACTGAATTGATGCCTTGAGAACATAGCCTGGTTAAGCAGACTGACCGCTGTGCTCATGTTTTGTTTAATTGAGATATTGCAAGACTGGTTTCACAAGGCTACTGAGGAAGCTCAGTTCAGTTGAAGGTAAAAGTAAAACGAATGACCATCTTGTGGCATGTTTGCACCCAGTCAGGGAAACATGGAGAAACCAAAGCCTGCTGCTCTTAGACATAAATTCTATAAGTAAGTAGTTAGTGCATAGTAATGTTATTTAATGTCAGACTAGACAATGGCTGTAGACAATCCCTGTAGATAATGTAAAGTGTAGTGCATTATATAGGGAATAGGGTGCCATTTGGGAAGCAGCCATTGAGAGCATAATCATAATTCCGATTTAAGTAGGCCCATGACCATTTATATTAATGATTTCGAAGCTTACTTTGTGCTTGTTTTCAACTGTGTTTTCTCTGGCGCTAGAACATCCATTAGAATATATTGTATTAGAATATGTTGTATCAAGACAGCAGCAAAAGGTGCTGAAATATCCCAAAATGCAGTTGAAGGTAGAGGAAGTACCCTCAGTTTCACTCTGAAATAAAGATTTGAACAGGATGAGAGTTCAACTACTTGCCCTTTCATGACTACAGTTCACTTTTGACATTCACAATTGTTATTTTTTTTAAACACATGACTCTAGTTCTTTGTCTAACTGAGTACCAGAGTCAAAGAGGTAATTGTTTTAGATGAATGTGTCTAGCTGTACAGTGACACTCTTGTTTATAATTCTTGGTCTGTGCCCTTCCTCGTTCCACTTTAATTTTGTTCCACTTTATCCTCAGACTTTGGATAAACATGGTGAAGATGTTGGAGAGATAATGCATAGTAATTATACTTTGTTTATAATTACTTCTGTATTCTTTGTCATTTCTAATGTATAAAAACGTGAGTAATGTTTAAAAATATGACTTTATCCTATTCTAACTGGTACTTGGCCCGTTTTTGTATGAAACTGTTTAATCGGAGGATGCTCAACTAGTCCTTTTCTTTCATCAAAATTCAACCTCACATGGGATTTAGCCTTTGCAAATGAATGATACTACTCCAACACGGAAATCCTAAAAGGATATGATCTGTGTCCCTAACTGAAGGAGACCTCGTTTTGAGAACATAGTGTAAACGGCAGTTACAGATCTACCTGCGTTGCATTCGTGCGTGGCACTACCTCCCCTTTGTGCGTGGTGTGATGCTCGTCGCTGGTACGTGCTCTGCCTGCAAGACAGGAATCCGCTCAGTGTCTGTATGCATGACAGCGCTGCTGAGCCGAAGCACAGACACAGCCAGATCCTCCTAGGAGAGAGAGAGAGGGAGGGGAGTCCGACAGACAGACCTGTGGCGATCAGCTGGCTGGATGTGTGTTATTCGTGCAGTGGTGTCCTTACCAGCTCCATGAAAGGTATGACTGTAACCTTGCGATTGACGGACGAATTTGCACACTCTTGACACGCAGCCTACAATCTACGTACATTCACCTGTGAGCTATAGTAGGCTGTATTTGTAAAGCGTAATAATGTTTTACATTGTATAATGGAGTCTGAAGCTAAATAATTCCTCTGCGATGTGGAGCCTGGTTATTCTGCACTAGCAGCAATCTATTCTGGATGAGATGAGTCATATTGTCTAAACCTCGATTGGCGGGATTATTTTTCTAACGTTAGGAATACAAGGTTTACTGTGAATTATTTTTAGCATATTGTAAATTGTTAGTGGTAATAGTTCTACAGGTTAATACATCGCACATTTTACGAGAAGATATTTCAAAGTCACCAAAGGACATATTGTGACATGCTAGTGCCGTTCAAAAATGTTGAATGTGTAGATTATACTGTATTTCTCAAAATATGTCATAGGTTAGATCATTTAAAATAGTATGATCTCTATATGATAAGATTACATTGGTGACATATTTTGAGAATTCTTTTTTTTATAACCTGAAAGCAACCTATAGCCTACCATACTAATTTAATATCACGTTGTAGTTGGTAGTGTAGTCGATTAATATCATTTTAATAATATATATCATATATTTTTTGGCTGGTTAGACATACTGTACATCAACCACATATATTAGATTCCACCCTGATTTATCTAATTTGATTTAATCTACAATTTGCAGGCAGTTAGATAATTTAATATAACCAATTAAGGTCCCCAAGCTTTGCATCATCATAATGTGTTCCCGGTTTTAAAACGTCCAGACCACCAAAGAAGGAACCATCAGCATCCCAAACTAATAACACTCTGCAATGAATGTCTCCAGTTTGACTGTACTTGGCCTAACAAGCTGTTGCTGCATCCTGCAGAGTAAAAGGGAGGAATTCCTTCTTGATAGGCTAGGGAACCAGGCAGCTGGGTGGATAGATGTTACCAAGGGTACTTACTCTCTTCTGGTCAGAGAGCAAGCAAACCGCAGTTCACACAGTTGGAGGCAATGTACTACACTGTGAATGTTCAGTGTATTTTTTATCTTATAATGTAAAGTTATAGCCAGACACCATCTATCTCTATGCTCAAAAATCAAGTACTGTACATAACTATCTAACCATATTCCACCATCCTAGAACCTGAGACGTCCTCCTAAAGGACAGGAGAGGTCTGGAGCCTCAGGATGGACACCATCTCCATGCTGGGCAGTGGCTGCAGCAGCCCGGCTTACACCGACACAGCCCACCCTACCACCCCCTCCCTGTTCCTCCCCAACGGGGTGAGGAAGAATGGCCCCAGGGACCCTCCTCCCCACAGTCCCCTCCACAAGCCTGTTATAGCCATCCTGGGCTCGGGTGACTTCTCCAAGTGCCTGACCATCCGTCTGCTCCGCTGTGGCTTCAAAGTGGTGGTGGGGAGCCGCCAACCCAAACGGGCCGCTGAGTTCTTCCCTCATGTTGTTGATGTGACCCACCATGAAGACGCTGTGGGTAAAGCTTCTGTGGTTTTCCTCGCTATCCGCAGGGAGCATTATTCTGTTCTCTGGGACCTCAAGCATCTGCTGGCAGGGAAGGTGTGTGTGTTTTTGTGTGTGTGTCAGGGGATTGGGTTGTGAGCAAAAAGACACATTTCCATTCTTCTTCTTCTTCTAAGGTTCTGGTGGACGTGAGCAACAACCGCCGTGTGAACCAGTACCCTGAGTCCAATGCTGAGTACCTGGCCTCCCTGCTCCCAGACTCTACAGTTGTGAAGGGCTTTAATGTCATATCTGCCTGGGCTATGCAGTCTGGACCCAAAGATGCCAGCAGACAGGTAAGATGGAAGAAGAGGTCTGTGTCCCAAATGGCTCCCTGTGTCCCAAAGGGCTCTGCTCAAAAGTAGTGAACTATTTAGGGGAAAGGGTGCCATTTGGGACACACACAAGGTTAATTTCAGGATTTACTTATTCAGAATTAATTCAGGATCAAACACTGTCCCACTCTTTAACTCATTGCACAGTTAGTCATTCATTTTTAACTTCTAAATATTGTATTGCATAAATAACGCATAGCGACTTATGACTAAATTAGTATTTTTACATAAATAGAATGTCTCCCCTGGTACAGACTTGTTGCAGGTAACAAACCACTCAGTCTATTAAAGTTGGACCCAGAGCTGAATCTGCTGAAATAACAGTGTTGGCAGCCAAGGCAGTATAGATGTTGACCTGTCTGTCTAGCATGGTTCCAGATCTCTTTCTGCTGTGGTGCCAAACTGGCTAACATCCGTTTACAGAGAAATTAAATGGCAGCATCAGACTCTGCAACAGGATCAGCCAAATGGCTGCTGATAGTCTCTAAGCATCCATTGTCCTAACACTCGTTTGTTGTGATTTTTTTGGACAGCAGCTACCTCTCTCTACATCATTCTCAGTTGTTCAATGTCAGTTGTTACAAACCATTGTTGTTGACACAATCTGATTGGCTGACCTTTCAAAGAGGTGCACTGACATTCTCCTCAATACATCCCCTCCCCCTACGGCATGATGATGTCATATGCGGGGGACAGATCAAACATGATTATGACATATCGCATATCAGGGTAAAGTCACTGCACCCTCGTCTTTATTCCTATGATATCCTCACTAGAAGGAGTGGCAGGCTACTGAGCTGGTTAAAGCATTAACAGTCTGGTCTGTGCTTGCCTGGGAGGGAGACTAATTCCTCCAAATATTATGCAAGGATTATAGTGAGACTCTACAGCTGAGAAGAACATTTTATGCTGCCATCCTTCTTCAAATAAAACCATTCTGGACACACACACACACACACACACACACACACACACACACACACAGTAAATGCACACAGTAAATTCAATTAACACAATTGGGACAATGAAAAAACAAGCTCGATATTATGAACCAGGGAATCAGATTGTGTTTGTGTCAGTCACAAGGGATAGAAACAACCACATCCATGTTTTCCTTTTACATAATTATATCTGCTAATTATTTGTTATTTCATGCCTATGATTGACAAGATAAGCCTTCCCCGAGGTTGTTTAGAAAAAAATGTACACTACACATTACATCACATTCACAATACATGCAATGCACATTGACCATGTCATACATATTAGATTGATTGACTATGTCATACATATTAGATTGATTGATTGACTGACTGATTGACTACCTTGATTTATTATTGCTTGATTACCCATTCCTCAAGGTGTACATCTGCAGTAACTCTGTAGAGGGCAGACAGCAGATCATGGAGCTGACCAGGCAGCTCAACTTCACCCCAGTGGACATGGGAGCCCTCTCCTCCTCCAGAGAGATTGAGAACATGCCCCTGCGCCTCTTCTCCGACTGGAAAGGCCCCGTGCTAGCCACTGTGGCTCTCTCCATCTTCTTCTTCGCCTATTCCTTTGTCCGGGACATCATCCACCCGTATGTAAAGAGCAAGCAGAGTGACTTCTATAAGATCCCTATAGAGATGGTGAATAGGACTCTGCCCACAGTGGCCATAACACTACTCGCTCTAGTCTACCTGGCTGGCCAGCTAGCCGCGGTCCACCAGCTGTACTATAAGACTAAGTACAGGAGGTTCCCTCACTGGCTGGAGGGCTGGTTACAGAGCAGGAAACAGCTGGGGCTGCTGAGCTTCTTCCTGGGGTGTGTCCACGTTCTCTACAGCCTCTGTCTACCCATGAGGAGGTCAGAGAGATACCTGCTCCTCAACATGGCCTACCAACAGGTGGGTGATGGACAGAGGAAGGGAGGGGGAGAGAGAGTTAGAGAGAAAGGGAGGGGGAAGGGGAGAGGGAGGGTGTGTGTGTGTCAAATCAAAATACTTTTTATTGGTCGCATACACATATTTAGCAGATGTTATTGCGGGTGCAGTGAAATGCCTGTGTTCCTAGCAACAACAGTGCAGTAATATCGAACAATACACTCTAAAAGTAAAATAATATAATTAAGAAATATAGAAATATTAGGACGAGCAATGTCTGAGTCCGGAGTATAAGTATATATACTGTATGTATATATACAGCACAAGTCAAAAGTTTGGACACAACTACTCATTCAAAGGTTTTTCTTTATATTTACAATTTTCTACATTGTAGAATAATAGTGAAGGCATCAAAACTATGAAATAACACATATGGAATCATGTAGTAACCAAAAAAGTGTTAAACAAAATGCATTTTAATTAACACATGTGCCTTGTTAAAAGTTAATTTGTGGAATTTCTTTCCTTCTTAATGCGTTTGAGCCAATCAGTTGTGTTTTGACATGGTAAGGGTTGTATATAGAAGATAGCCCTATTTGGTAAAACACCAAGTCCATATTAAGGCAAGAACAGCTCAAATAAGCAAAGAGAAATGACAGTCTATCATTACGTTAAGACATGAAGATCAGTCAGTCTGGAAAATGTCAAGAACTTTGAAAGTTTCTTCAAGTGCAGTTGCAAAAACCATCAAGCACTATGATGAAACTGTCACTCATGAGGACTGCCACAGGAAAGGAAGACCAAGAGTTACCTCTGCTGCAGATGGTAAGTTAATTAGAGTTAACTGCACCTCAGATTGCAGTCCAAAGAAATGCTTCACAGAGTTCAAGTAACAGACACATCTCAACATCAACTGTTCAGAGGAGACTGCTCGAATCATGGTTGAATTGCTGCAAAGAAACCACTACTAAAGCACACCAATAAGAAGAAGAGACTTGGGCCAAGAAGCACAAGCAATGGACATTAGACTGATGGAAATCTGTCCTTTGGTCCAAATTTTAGATTGTTGGTTCCAACCGCCGTGTCTTTGTGAGATGCAGAGTAGGTGAACAGATGATCTCCTCATGTGTGGTACCCACCGTGAACCATGGAGGAGGAGGTATGATGGTGTGGGGATTCTTTGCTGTTGACACTGTCAGTGATTTATTTTGAATTCAAGGCACACTTTACCATTATGGCTACCACAGCATTCTGCAGCGATATGCCATACCATCTGGTTTGTGCTTAGTGGGACTATCATTTGTTTTTCAACAGGACAATAACCCAGCACACCTCCAGGCAGTGTAAGGGCTATTTGGCCAAGAAGGAGAGTGATGGAGTGCTGCATCAGATGACCTGGCCTCCACAATCACCTGACCTCAACCCAAATGAGATGGTTTGGGATGAGTTAGACCGCAGAGTGAAGGAAAAGCAGCCAACAACTGCTCAGCACACAGTGGCTTGCGAAAGTATTCACCCCCTTTGCCATTTTCCCAATTTTGTTGCCTTACAACCTGGAATTAAAATATATTTTTAAGGGTTTGTATCATTTGATTTACACAACATGCCTACCACTTTGAAGATGCAAAATATATTTTATTGTGAAATTAACAAAAAAATTAGACAAAACAAACAGAAAACTTTAGCGTGCATAACTATCATAACTATTACATTTTTGCCCATTCTTAAGGTAATTGGTTGCACCACTTCAGGTAATTGGTTGCCCATTCTTCAGGTAATTGGTTGCACCAGATCTTATTTAGGGGCTTCATAGCAAGGGGGGTGAATACATATGCACGCACCACTTTTCTGTTTTTTATATTTAAAAAACAAAAATGTAAACAAGTTATTTTTTAAATTTCACTTCACCAATTTGGACTATTTTGTGTATGTCCATTACATGAAATCCCCCCAAAAATCAATTTACATTACAGGTTGCAATGCAACAAAATAGGAAAATGCCAAGGTGGATGAATACTTTTGCAAGGCACTGTATGTGGGAACTCCTTCAAGCCTGTTGGAAAATAATTCCTCATGGAGCTGGTTGAGAGAATGCCAAGAGTAAAAAATAAAGAAAAACCCCTGAAAGAATAGGAGTGTCCAAACTTTTGACTTGTACTGTATATGTAATGGGATGTACAGACAATATGGACAGTATATGGATAGAACATTTAGTATATCTGAAGAATAGTGTTTGTGTCAGGTCAAAGACACCCTTCATAAATGCTGTTGTTTATGTAATTGAGGTCTGTAGATGTTTTATCAGATTAAGTTCACTTTGGAATCGTGAATCAGCAACAATGCAGCAACACTGTAACCGTTATGCAGTTTTATTCTCCTCTATAATTCTAATCTTGAGAGTGACCCACATTGAAGTGATTGGATGTTTGGCCTCAGAGTGACTCATCTATTTGTGCTGTGGCTCCTGAGGCATGGCCATAAACAACACTTACGACAGCCAGCCAGCTGCACTGGGAAGACCAGAGGGACAAACAGCATGCACATACTGTAGATCCTTCGGTTACCATATAGTACACATCTTCTTCTTCACAAACGAATTGCAATGCATCTTTTACTCATGGTGTTCCTCCTTGTTCATATAAGTGAAACTATAAGCTATGTTCTCACTCCAATTGGGTATTGTGAACAACATACATATTGCAGTATATGCAACGGTTGTACATCCAAAATGTTCCTGCAACATTTATCTACTGATCTATGTGGCTTATCTGCATCTTCACCGGTTTAATCTCAGTTTATTCATTCACGTCCTCCTCTGACCTTCATCTGTCTCTTACTGCAACCCGCTTCCCAGCATCCTTCATTCTCACGCACACACAAACCCTTCTAGCTGTGTGTGTCTGTGTGTCTGTCGATCCAGGCCACAGCATCAGCTGCACTCTCAAGCACATCTCTCGCTGTGTGTTTTGCTTCTCAAACACACCTCTGGCTGTATATGTGTGTGTGTGTGTGTGTGTGTGTGTGTGTGTGTGTGTGTGTGTGTGTGTGTGAATCCAGGCCACGTCAGCCTGTCCTCTAGTTCAGGCCTGTTAGACCCATATGGCATCTGAGGTGCTCCTGCAGTTGTATTGAAATAGCTTGATATGCTGCATGCGGTTTTGCTTTATTTCACCTTGTGTGGCACACACACAGACACACACACACACACAGCCAGTGGACTGTAGAGGCTTTTGTTAATGAATGAACATTCTGCCAAATTTAGACCGAAAACTAAGTCTCCTCATTTAGATAAATCAGGCAGCGGCATTTTTGAGGGGATGATATTTAATTTTCTTTGTCATTTTTACTCAGGTGTGCGTGCGGTTGTGAGCATTTATTTCATGTTAAGTGAGTGTTTATTTGTGAGTAAACTATGTTTGTGTGACTTTTTTTTGTATTCATACAGTATGTGTTTACTGAATGTATGTGTGTCTGTGTTCTCTCTGCAGGTCCATGCTAACGTGGAGAACTCGTGGAATGAGGAGGAGGTGTGGAGAGTGGAGATGTACCTGTCCTTTGGTATCATGAGCCTCGGGCTCCTTTCTCTCCTGGCCGTCACCTCCATTCCTTCTGTTAACAGCGCCCTCAACTGGAGGGAGTTCAGCTTTATTCAGGTACTCAGACAGACACTGTTGATGATGATAATAATGGTGATGGTGAGGCGGAAGATGATGACAATGAAGATGGTGATGAGGATGATGAACATTCTTATGGAAAGGCCTCTGATTAATAATACTGACTAAGAAATAATAACAAGCGGTCAACTCTGGCCAAAACATTTGTTTGTTTTCTGAGTAGTCTTCTACATGTTGTTTGTAATCATGTTCTTACTGTAGATGTAAAAACTGTGATATAATGTATTGTTGATGCATGCATGTGTTTCTCTCTCTCCTTCTCCCCTAGTCGACGCTGGGCTACATCGCTCTGCTTATCGCTACGTTCCATGCTCTGCTGTTCGGCTGGAAGCGGGCCTTTGAGGAGGAGGCTTACCGTTTCTACCTACCCCCTAACTTCGTGGTGGCCCTGGCCCTGCCTGTGTGTGTCATCCTGGGGAAGGTGTTCCTGCTGATCCCCTGTGTGGGACGGAGGCTCCACAGGATCAAACGGGGAGCTGAGAGCAGCCAGTTGCGCCAGGACCCTGTTGGAGCAGCAGCACACGTCTCACCAGAGAGGGTCACTATCATGTGAATGATTGGGTGGATGGATTGGGTGGATGGATGGATAGGTGGATGTGTAGATAGACAGGTAGATGTATGACTGGATGGATAAATGAATGAATGAACTTTATTCCTCCTCAGAGGAGAAATTGGATTGTGGAACTGGACTGTGAAGCCAGAGCCCTGGGTTGGTTGGGCTACACAACCAGACTGGGCCAGACTGCAGCATAGCCTATCTAGCTATCAATATTCTACCAATGCTCTGCCAGTGCTCTAGCTAGCTACCACTGCCCTGCCAATGATCGATCAGACATACGTCTTTGCTCTTCAGTGAAACTTTGATGACACGCTGCCATGACCAACCATACTGTAACATTTCCAACAGCATTTAATGAGCCCCTAGTTACAGACAATATCAATAAAGGATAATTAGCCTATATGCTATATGCCCTTGGATCTGTGGTTCGGTCAGTGCTGCAAAAGGCACAATGTGGTTCTGTGACTGTTGTCTGAGTATTGTCTGCAAATTGCCAATTTCCTTGTTGTAGAATTATAATAGTCATCATGGAATTATGTTCAGCCCAAGTACCATGTATTTTTAGATATGTACTTTTAGGAATTATGATATATGTGAAAATAGTATTATATGTGAAATCAATGTAAGAATGAGTTAACTGAGAATCACACACTTGAGAAAAACATATTTCGATGATCTGTGTCACTGTGTTCAACAGTCAGAAAAATGTGCCAAAAAAAACTATTTTTTACACGGTCAATAGAAATTATGTAGCAGGTTATTGTTGAATCAAGCTATTTGTTGTCAATTGAAGTCATGTAATTATGGAACAACGTTCATGTATACTGTGTGTGTATTGATAATGCAATACTGTATGATACACATACATCCTAAAAATGATAATTTCATGACACTATCCTTGGTATAAAATGTATTTACTAGTAGTCATACTTAACAACAACACAAGCATCAGTAGTGAAGAATGTGACAATCCACAAAGACTTGATCCAGATGTTTTTATACTATTGATACATTTATTTCCTAGTTCTTCTGCTTGGATTAAGTCAGTAGGAGAACATATCAGCTATCAACCTGCAACATGCCAAACAATCTATCAAATTGTCATCTAGCCTCTCCCCCTGTATTAGAGTATGTTGAAAGAGCGTGTGTGACAACGTGTTTGAAAATACACTGAACAAATATAAACGCAACATGTAAAGTGTTGGTCCCATGTTTCATTAGCTGAAATAAAAGATCCCCAAAATGTTCCATACACACAAAAAGCTTATTTCTCAAGTTTTGTGCACAAATGTTGTTTACATCCCTGTTAGTGAGCATTTCTCCTTTCCCAAGATCATCCATCCACCTGACAGGTGTGGCATATCAAGAAGCTGGTTAAACAACATGATCCTTACACAGGTGCACCTTGTGCTGGGGACAATAAAAGGCCGCTCTAAAATGTGCAGTTTTGTCACACAACACAATGCTGCAGATATCTCAAGTTTTGAGGGAGCATGCAATTGGCAAGCTGACCTCAGGAATGTCCACCAGAGATGTTGCTAGAAAATCGAATGTTAATTTCTTTACCATAAGCCTCCTCCAATGTCATTTTAGAGAATTTGGCAGTACGTCCAACCGGCCTCACGACCGCAGACCACGTGTATAGCATTGTGTGGGCAAAAAGTTTGCTGATGTCAACGTTGTGAACAGAGTGCCCCATGGTGGCAGTGGGGTTATGGTATGGTACAGCATAAGCTACGGAAAACAATAACAATTGCATTTTATCAATGGCAATTTGAATGCACAGAGATACCATGACGAGATCCAGGGGTGCATCTTTCACTGGGGACGGGGAAGGGGGGGACATCCACATTCTGAAATTCCATTTTTGTCCTCCCCAGTTATATCATTGGAATGTGATACAAAACTAGGAAATGTTGTGCCTTAGGAACATGTGGATGCCTCCGAGCAGTCGGGTAGGTTGTTTGGAGTGTTTATTTGACAGAAGAAAAAAATAATATTTATATATATATGTCCCCCCACTTCTAAAACCAATTACGCCCCTGACAAGATCCTGAGCCCCATTATCGTGTCATTCATCTGCCGCCATCACCTCATGTTTCAGCATGATAACGCACAGCCTCATGTCGCAAGTATCTGTGCACAATTCCTGGAAGCTGAAAATGTCCTAGTTCTCTGGATCGACTTGACAACAGCGTGTTCCAGTTCCCTCCAATATCCAGCAGAATCACAGCCATTGAAGCCTCTACCTTTTTTTAAGGTATCTGTAACCAACTGATGCCTATCTGTATTCCCAGTCATGTGAAATCCATAGATTAGGGCCTAATGAATGTATTTCAACAGACTGATTTCCTTATATGAACTGTAACTCAGTAAAACATTTGAAATTGCTGCACGTTGCATTTATATTTTTGTTCGGTATAAATATTATTTACTGTGTATTTCTCTGTATTCACTTTCTTCTGCCGTGTATTACAAAATGTTGCCGATTGTTTAATATATTGATGAATAACCACCTACTCTGAAGAGAAAAGAGGAGACGAGGAGCACAGAGGAGAGGAGCAATGCATGCACTCAGGCCAGTACTTCACCTTAACCACTAGGGGTCAGTGCCTAACAACATTGATGGACTTGGTACCTCTCTTATGGATTCCCACCCTCTAAACAAGTGATCTCTAACTGGTTTCTCACAGAAAGCAGTCAATTTATTGATACCAGCAATCCTATCCCCGCTTAGAGCTAGATGCTTAATTCCATCTCCTTTTGATTCACGCCTGAAAAGCAGCTTATCTTTAGAGGCTGGTAAACTCTAATGGACAGCAGTGGAAAACAAATGCCCCTCTAAAAGCAGCTAAGGCTAATGATTGTGATAATATGTTTTGTATGCATGCTATTCATAGCCTGCATCTTAACATAAAGGAATGGTGAATGTAGGTCATGGACTAAGCATATATGTGTCCCAATGGAACCCTATTCCCTATATAGTGCACTACTTTGCATTACTATTGTTTAATAATGTGTAATGCACTATAAAGGAAATTGGGTGCCATTTGGGACAAGAACTATATGATTCTGGTCATGATGCCAAGCACACTTGACCTCAACCCCCTGCTAGCAGTTGTACAAGCCTAAAGTCTACAATCAGAGGCTGTTTGTCTGTAATAGCTTCGATAGTCACCATCAACAATTCGACAACCAGCTCTCCAACTCATCCGCCACACACCTCCAGTGTTCTCTCAGTCCTAATGGAGCAGCTCCTCATGTGAAGTGGGCTGGCTGTACGAGACATTGTCATGCCATTGTGCTTTAGCTATACCAGCCCCATAGTGAATGCTACTTTTCTATTTCCATTTGTCCCATAATTCCTCTACAAATAATGAGGACGAGTCTGTGGGTAGAGGAGACACACACACACACACACACACACACACACACACACACACACACACACACACACACACACACACACACACACACACACACACACACACACACACACACACACACACACTAGAGGAGCCGTACTTCTACACTGTGTCACGATTTGGGAGAGCGGGTTGGATCGAGCGGGTTGCCATGGACACAAATATGCTTCCTGTCGCCGCACAGAGACGGGGGAAGAGATTAGTCTTAATTAATGCTTGTGATCAACAAACAACAAGAGATGGGCCCCCTCTTATCCTCTGCCGCAGGTTAGCAACACAAACCCTTAATAACGACAATAATGGTCCCACAATGAAAGCCTGGATGGGTGCTCAATATTACAATGAAATAACAAGATGCTGTGTTTCAATGGAACTTTGATATATATATTTTTTTTAAATATATATTCTTCTTGCCAAGCCCTAACCCAGGAGTGCGCTAAAATTAGCATACAAGCAGTTTTAATATGACCTCTGCAGTTCATGGCTTGACTCAAGTCTCGGGCAACTCTACACAATTGAAAGCTAATTTCCTGGAATTCTACCCATGCTGCCTGGGGCAGCGAGAGCATTTAGCAGTTTTAAAGCTAATTTATTGCAATTCTGCACATTTTGCTATGGCGCAGAACGTTTTCAGGTTTAAATTACAGTGCTTTTAAGTAAAAAACAACATTTTGGGGGAATTCAAGAAAAAATGTAGCGTTGATAGAGTACTGTGGATAACAATATCCCTGTGAGCCTCCCGGCCCATGTTGTCCCTCTAAGGGGTTAAGAACATACATTGTGGATGAATAATGTGACATTATATTGCACCCTAAACTCATTCAATGCATCCCTTGTCCAAAATGTGTTTCATCTGTTGTTGCTAGCAATATTCATTCAAAAATCTGTTGTAATTATTATTATATTTTTTAATAAATATATTGAGATCTGGCCTCTGACCCGAAACCCCTGCCCTAACTAAATGAACAATACTTTTTCATACTTTTTCCTGATAGCAGGGTCAATGATAAAGTGCAATGACAGGAACGTTTGTGGTCAGTACAAAACAAAGGGTTACGGTACCTATTGAACAATTAGCTCAAGTGGACGCCATCAATGCCCTGTTGACTGGTCATATTGTGGACCGCCATACCAAATACATTAGCAAAACAATGCAAAACTTTATACTTCATTGTAAATGATCAGAACTTGCTGTGCTTTGTGGATGTTGATTTGCGGTCTTGGACTGCAAACAACTATTTCACTGTAGAGTGCCTGTGGGTGGAAGGATGCTATTCTGAACAGTGGCTCTCTTTATTATCGATGGCTGGCCGTATAGCAGTTCTCACCCACTGCCCACGTAGAAAAGAGAAGGCAGATTATTCCTCTAATTACTAAATCTAGTTACTAAATCTACTATCAGCGTAGTACCACACATTTTATAGAGCATCTCTGGTATTGTTGTACTCAATCCTCCTCTCTTTCCCTGTCTGTGTCTCTCTCTCTCTCCCCCCCCCCTCTCTCTCTCTCCCTTTTTCACTCTCTTTCTCGATCGCCAGATCACTCTTTACAGCCTGACTTCATTTCCCATCTTGTTGAAGTGCGTGGTGAGTCTGCAACAACCCCTGCTCCTCTCTGTTTAGCTGTGGGTGGTTGGAGCGTTGTTTCTTCACTGTTTTCCTCCCGCTCTCATCACTCACTATGCCATGACACAGTTTGTACCATCAGCCCACACAATGTAGAGGACAGCCTTCCTCCTGTACTCAACTGACAACTCCCTCTTTGTCTTGTTCCTCTGATTTTGTTTTCTAGCTCACACTCATCTTGGCATCCATTATGTCTGTCTTTGTCACTCTCACATTGTCTTTCTCAATATTTAACTACTTAAAAAAAAACATTTCTCTTCTCTCTACATCTAAACCAACTGTAGTTTGTTGTGCAATTGAGTTCTTGTTACAGCAAACTACATTTTTTGCGGACCCCACTATACCCCCTCAAGCAGGGGCCATTTTGGACATGGAGGGTGTTCTTGCTCTGATCTTTTGCCCATCCTCTTAATGAAAAGAAAACTGCTTTGCCTAATGTTATGTGCAGATCCGTCTTTATCATGCAGGGCATCAAGAAACTTGCCTGCATCCCACTTCTGAACAACTGCCAATAAAGGCAATCAGAGCGTGTACAGGAGAGGCCCCCGGATACAGAGAGAAAAAGAAAGACAAAGAGATGGGGAGAGAGAGAGATGGAGAGAGAGAGCGAGAGAGAGAGAGAAAGGGGGGAGATAGAGAGAGCGTGTGAAAAAGACAGCCTCAGAGAGGACACCCAAGGGTACATTATCCCTTCTAGACACAAAAGCATCACTCATGGAAAGTGCTTATTTCAACAATAGACATAGACCTTTGTGCTTTTTGACCCTATAGGCAGTGAGAGCAATAGGAAGCAAAACACCCATTAAAATGAATGCATAGACAATTAAGCAATCAAGCATGGAATATTATGAATATATGTTGGATGCTAATCTTCAAAACAGGATGTTTGTCACTTTGTGACCAAGCCACCAGACTATACTGCAGTGGGAGGGAGTGGCATTTGGAAGGCTGTTGCTATGTGTGACAGAATCACTGTGACAGTTGATCAGGCAGAGGAGTGGGAGGGTGGCAGCTGCTCCGAACAGCCTGGTGATGAGTAGGAAGGGCTGACCCCCCTGCTACTGCACTAATTAAGATCTTATGAGGATTATTAAAGTGTGCTTTATGGACGTGAGACTAATGTGCTCAACGGTAACACAATGTATTTTGTATAGTAGCTTTAGTTTCAACTATGGCGTTTCTTGGTCTATTCGCTGTCAAACCCATTGATGGATGGTGTCATTTTAGGAAGAAGGAAATAAACCACAGCATACTACTACTGCTTCACAGCGACTCTTTTCTAAAATATCAAGCATCATGACACTAGAGAAATGACATAAAATCACTTTCTAGCAAATGTTCTCAGTAGAAAGTAATCTGGCTTATATGTTACAGCGGTCAGATACAAATGCGACTCAGCGTTTCTCATTTCTTAGAGTGGTATCTTAACTACTATTTGACATATGGAGCCGCTGAGTGGAGGCAGCCAGTGTCGGGTCCAACCGACGTACCTCATGAAGAAAATACAACTGGTGTTTTTATTGGAGCACATCAAGGCCCGCCAGTTGAGAAAGGTTTGCATGTGATGTATTGGTGCCCACGGTAAAGAGCTCCATCAAATCATCACCCTGAAACAGTTGTATTTGTCAAAATGAAGGCTGTGTGTGGTTGGTTGGGTGGGTGGGTGTGTTTTAGGCAGACTTAAAGAAAGGGAGAGAAAAACCTACCCCACACGCACATAATATACACAGCATCTTCAACATGTATCTAATCTCAACCACTAACCCTATAGCCACACCTTTATCCTAAACCCATACCTCAACACTATACTCAGCACCAGCTCCTTTCGACAAACCCCCGAATGATTTGTCTGTGTCTGGGTTTATCCAGATCAAGTCGGCATACAATATCAGATCCCCAACTAAAAACATGCAAGTTTTGTATTCTGTTATCAAAAGATTAGCAGCTAAATCTATTTCTGCAAGCAAAGAGATGCCCAACGAGGGTTGTTATTTCACCCTGTTTAAGCTGTTGTTAGTTTAGGCATTCTAGCCAGACTTCATCTCACATCTTGATGTGTGTGGTAAGTTTCATACAGTCTCTCTCTCTCTCTCTCTCTCTCTCTCTCTCTCTCTCTCTCTCTCTCTCTCTCTCTCTCTCTCTCTGTCTGTCTCTCTCTCTCTCTCTCTCTCTCTCTCTCTCTCTCTCTCTCTCTCTCTCTCTCTCTCTCTCTCTCTCTCTCTCTCTCTCTCTCTCTCTCTCTCTCTCTCTCTCTCTCTCTCTCTCTCTCTCTCTCTCTCTCTCTCTCTCTCTCTCTCTCTCTCTCTCTCTCTCTCTCTCTCTCTCTCTCTCCCTCCCTCCCTCCCTCCCTCCGGGGAGCTGTGGGTGGTAGAAATGTTGTTCCGGGCTGTTCTCTTCCCTTTCTCATCAATCGCTGTGCTGTGCCACTCTAACCCAATTTACACCAGCCCACACAAGGAGAAGGACAGGCTCTGCTACTTGCCTGGCAAACTCTTTCCACTCTATCTTGTCCTTTCTCCCTCACAGCATCTCTCTGTTATTCTCTCTCTGTATCTTTTGGTCTTCCTCTCACCATCGTTCTCTAACTGTTTGTTCTTTCCTTCTTGGCTGTCTTTTGTCATCTCATTGGAGACTGTTGGACACAACAATGCAACATCAATTTACAACAGCATCAGCCATAACACCTGGGAATTTGTATTATGGGAGTCTTTGGGTTGCAATAAGTGGGAGATTAACATAGCAGTTTCTCTTTCAACCAGAGAGGGCAGTGCAGTACATCAGTTACTTTCAATGCCACAAAATGCAAGTGTCAATGTTCTACAGACTTGGTTGGTGCTTCTGATGTGGTGGTCAATAGCCCAGTCAGTGAAAACTGACCCTGGTTTGGGTCAATACACCCCAGAGAGTGTTGCTAATTTAGACATGCAGATGTTGATGGTGGATAGACTAAGTAGGGAAGACAGAGACACCCTTTAGGCCCACGACCGGGCTTGGAAGGCTTGGGGAGGAGGGGGGTCTGTCTGGAAGCCTCATATGTGTTACTAAGTGAGTCACTTCCCTCCTCAGCCTTATTGACCTTTATCAAAACGTGTAATCAACACCTCAAAGACGTCAATAACCACCACATGAGTCACTGTCACTGTTACCAGTTGGGTTCAGACTGGAGAAATGTATTCTGAACTGAATCAGAAAGAGCAGAGGCAGTGGCTCTGTGTATAACTCAACTAAAGTTTTGTTTAAAGAGTCCCTTGCTGGTGTATTCAGTTTGCTGATTAGACAAGAGAGAGTTCATACTTTCAACTCTTCAAACCCCACTAAGGTCTATTTGGACTGAAGAAACACAACTTCAAATTAGCTGATGCTAGATGGCAATATAAAAAGATGGGCTCATTTTGGCCAATTCAACTGATGGGCCATGTCTAAAGATTGTTGTGTTTGAACAAAGAAATAAAGTTTTCTATACTAACAAACATTTTGTACAGGATATTTCAACTATACCTTAGAAACTAGGGATGTGCGTCTTTCCCTTTCAAGACGATCCAATACGTACCTAGATACATGGGCTCCGATACAATACAGGAATGATTTGTTTTAGTTTGAAACGATTCGGTTCGAGTTGTTGTGATTAGAGAATGATTCCATGTGATTCGGTTAAATGCGACACAATACAATTCAATGCACTAACAATTGTTTCATAAACATATTCATTTTCCATTCTAAATTAAAATCAGCTGCTCATGAGCTGGGCCTGTGAACTGGATCTGTCTGAGCTGAGCTGAGCTGACCTGTGTGTGTGTGTGTGTGTGTGTGTGTGTGTGTGTGTGTGTGTGTGTGTGTGTGTGTGTGTGTGTGTGTGTGTGTGTGTGTGTGTGTGTGTGTGCGTGTGCGTGTATGGGTGTGTGTGTGTGTATAAATGATGTATGTCTGGGGAGGCAGGTAGCCTAGTGGTTAGAGCGTTGGACTAGTAACTGAAAGGTTGCTAGATTGAATCCCCGAGCTGACAAGGTAAAACTCTGTCGTTCTGCCCCTGAACAAGGCAGTTAACCCACTGTTCCCCAGTAGGCAGTCATTGTAAATAAGA
Organism: Salvelinus namaycush; assembly: GCF_016432855.1. Classification (NCBI taxonomy): domain Eukaryota; kingdom Metazoa; phylum Chordata; class Actinopteri; order Salmoniformes; family Salmonidae; genus Salvelinus; species Salvelinus namaycush. Next base: position 15,111,971 of record NC_052339.1, on the reverse strand, counting down.
GTTTGTTCTTAACTGACTTGCCTACTAGTTAAATAAAGGTTAATTAAAAAAAGATGAATATGTAGGCACCTGAGCAGAGCCTTAAGGGAGACTAGGCATCTACCACCAGTACAACTATCAGATTAGGGGGGTGAATGTAGCCTTTTTTTGTCCCTCCATTTTGGAACTGAAATCACCATCACCCACTAATTAACTTGTTATTTTTGCAGATTAAATATTTTAGCTAGTAATGTATCGATATCTATTATTTACAAATTAGCTATGACATAGCCAGTGGCGACCCGTCATTCAGGGCAGGTGTGGCTTGTTTTGAGCCCCACATTTTTTGTAAAAATAAAATAAAATAATATACTGTATGTATATAGATATATTTGTTCTTTTTTGGTGGGGGGGGCTTGCCTGTTTTGCATGTTATTTTGGTATTAATACGTATCACATATCAGTTTGCAAACAATGTAAAATATATATATATCATTGAGTTAATAAAGCTGCATAAAAACAGACAGGTGTTTCAGCCTAGCTCAGTGCTTTCTGTGGTGGGGCAGGCCAGCAGAAAATAGGAGCATTGCACCGTCATTGGCTCAGTGTTCTGTTACTCATTGGGTCACTACATCACAGCAAGGATAGACATCACTGCACCTGTACATAGCCCATCTGTAAATAGCCCATCTAACTACCTCCTCCCCATACTGTATTTATGTATTTATCTTGCTCCTTTGCACCCCAGTATCTCCACTTGCACATTCATCTTCTGCACATCTACCATTCCAGTGTTTATAATTGCTATATTGTAATTACTTCGCCACCATGGCCTATTTATTGCCTTACCTCCCTTATCCTACCTCATTTGCACACACTGTATATAGACTTTTTCTACTGTATTATTGACTGTATGTTTGTTTATTCCATGTGTAACTCTGTGTTGTTGTATGTGTTGAACTGCTTTGCTTTGTCTTGGCCAGGTCGCAGTTGTAAATGAGAACTTGTTCTCAACTAGCCTACCTGGTTAAATAAAGGTGATATAAAATAACAATAAATAAAATAAAATCAAGAATGTGAGCCCTTTGGGTGCTGCCATAGAGTTATGTTAGAAGTACCCTTCCAAGAAGGCTCAAGGTCATTGGACACAGATAAAATGACGTCAAATCACGTTATATCTACAGTAGATTTGATTGGACTTTTACTTTCAAAATCTTAGCTAGCAGTCATCATCATTAATCAAGTCGACAATCTACTGGAAAATCATTTTTAATCCTTGTCATATGAAGAGAAATAATGAAGATAAATTATAGATAAAAATGTATCGGTGCTCATCGGCCATTGGACATAAACATTACACAACAAGTTGGAAATCACAAGTACAACAATGAGTTGTTTGGAAGGAATTGGTGACAGTGGCTAACCGCAAGCATTGCAACTGGGAAGTCAGACTGGGAAAATACATTTTGAACAGTCATCCAACTCGGAATTGTAAATATTTTTCTTTGATGACAAACTTTGACAAAACAAGGTGAGTCCAAAAATGTCTTATAGGCTGCTGCATAAATGATGTAATATGCCAGGGAGATATGGTCAGCCATATCAGCTATGTTTTGTTTGAATGAATTGAACTGAATGAATTGTTTCGCTGCCAGACAAGTGTAGAGGTGGTAAGGATTCACTCCATGGTGCTGGAAAGAAATCTCTGCTGTTGGGACAGCTTTACATAGGCCCTAACAGTTTGTGGTCAGCGCATGTCGCCGTTATAGTGCAATTCATGTATTGTTTAGTGTTGTGTTGTGTAGTGGCTTTGCTGGAATGCATCTAAAACAATTGTGGGGGAGTTTGCCCCACCAAGATTGACTGAAATCTTCACTGGACTGTCTTGTTTTGCACACTTTGTACAAAATAATAAAATGCAGTACTACAGGATATTTCTTAACGTAGCTCTTTATTAGCTAGCTATAACTGGCATGTTCACGTATCGCCAACCAGGATCAAACTGACCATGACCTAACCATTTGGGTGGTCTTAACCAATCATAGCACAGTATGATATGGCGGTAAAATGCATCCAATTATAATTCAGTACGTTTACACATATGAATATTACATCCCCCTTCTTTTAAAACAAAAGAAAAATGTTTACATATTCTAAGCGTTTCTTTTGAAAACATGCTCTGCAGTTTGAACTCAAGGTAAGTAACCATTTATATTGCATACTATACCAACTGAATCAACATAGACTCTGAAACAATGATCCAACATACTGTTACTTTTCGAACAAGGGATTCTCAGCAACTCAGCTTTCACAGTAGAAATACATCTTAACATTTCAAACAAATACAATACCAAAGCATTTCAAGTGAACTTTCAATAACACGTTTACAGTCTGGAACTCTTTTAGGGCAGTGATCCGCCTACACCCTTTGACATTTCACAGGTCTAGGACAGCTCTGGGCTTGACCTCTCTTCCTGACCTTGTGCGATATGATGCTGAGCATGCTTCTGTGTCAGTCAACAGCTCTTGTGGTGTTGCAGGTAAGTATGGTGTATGTTGTGCTGTGTGTGTGTTTAGTCCATCACGTTCTCTTTCAGGGGAACAGTTCATCTCATCAGTGTGATGTTCTTTTGTGTTCAGTAGGTGACGACTGCTGGCTTCCAGAGGCCATGCTCCTGGATTCTAACCGACTCTCCGTCGTTCAGTGGTGGCAGTGGTCTAGCTGACCTGTCGTAGTATCGCTTTTGTTGTTGTTGTCTCTGTGCACGTTTTCCATGCATTTCCTTGTAGCTGACGACCTCAGGTTGCAGCTGCTGGTTGGTGCTGGGTAGGATTGAGCGAAGCTAGCGGCTCATCAACAGCTGGGCTGGTGATTTGAAGTTGTCAACTGGAGTGTTGCGGTATTCAAGGAGACTGAGGTAGGGGTCTCTCTTGTCTGCTTTTGCTTTATCCATGAGTGATTTAGCAATCTGCACAGATTTTTCAGCAAGGCCATTACTTTGAGGGTAATGTGGGCTTGTGGTGACATGTGTGAACTCCCATGCTTTTGTGAAGGATTCAAACTCATTTGATTTGTAACAGGGCCCATTGTCAGATATTAAAGTCTCTACAATGCCATGCCTGGCAAAGGCTGCTTTCAGCTTGTGTATCACAGCTGCAGATGTGGTTCTGTGAAGCTTGTCGAGTTCGAAGTATCTGCTGTAGTAGTCCACTGTTACGATGTAGTCCTCGTTGTTCCAGGTAAACAGATCGGTTGCCACGACCTGCCAGGGTCGGTCTGGGATACAGTGAGGTAACATTGGCTCTTTGGTGTTTGAGGGGCGTCGTTCAAGACATATGGCGCATTTACCAATAATATCCTCTATTTTTTTGCACATTCCGGGCCAAAACAAAATGTCCCGTGCTCTCTGTTTGCACTTTTCCATGCCCATGTTTCCAGCATGGATCTTTGTCAAAATCTCTTCTCTGAGACTGGTAGGAATAATGATTTTCTCTCCTTTAAAAATTATTCTGTTGATCTGTGATAGTTCATCACGATGGTTCCAAAATTCTGAGACGCTCTGAGGGCATTTTCTCCTCTCCTCAGGCCATCCATCCTGTATGACTTTCCTCCGCTGTGCGAGTTGTGAGTCCTTTTCTGTTTCTGCTTGGATCTCCTTCAGTTTTGTGTCACTAACTGGTAAGTTGCTGTACACAGTGTGCACTTGCATGTCCATGCCTTCACTGAGGCTGCTGTCCTTGTAGGTAAGAAACTTCCTGCGACAGGGATGTCTTTGCCTGGACGGTGAGTGATTGTGAAGTCGTATTTTTGTAGTTGAAGGATCATTCTCTGTGGCCTTGGCAGGGCTGTGGCTAGTGGTTTCCTCATAATTGACTCAAGGGGCTTGTGGCCGGATTCCACAATGACTTGTTGTCCATATACGTACTGATGGAAACGTTTACATCCGAACAGAATGGCGTAGAGCTCCTTTTCAATTTGAGCGTAGTTGATTTCACAGTCTGTGAGAGATTTGGAAGCGTAGCCGATGGGCTTTCCTTCTTGCAGTAGCACTGCACCTAGTCCATACTTTGACGCGTCCACTTGGAGTCTGAGCTCTTTGTCGGGGTCGTAGTAGGCAAGGATTGGTCCTGGTTCTCTCGTGATCAAGTCTTTCACATTCTGGAAAGCAATGTCGTGTTGCTTGTCCCAGAGAAACTCACTGGACTGCTTTAGCAGTTGACGCAGGAGTGCATTAGCATTGGAGAGGCTGGGTGCGAACTTGGCTAAGTAGTTGACCATGCCAAGCACTGTTTCCAGCTCTGCACGGTTCTTTGGTGGCTCCATTTCTTTTATGGTTGAGATCTTCTGTGGATCTGGCTTGATTCCAGTCGCTGTAAGAAGATGTCCGAAGTAGCTGACCTCTGTAGCGCTGACTGTGCTCTTCTCGGGGTTGAGCCGGCCTCCTCTCTCGCGGGACCTTTGCAGCATCACGCGGAGGTTTCGGTCGTGCTCCTCTTTGGTTCGACCATAGACAAGGATGTCGTCCACAATTGCCACAACTCCGTCGAGGCCTTCGTACACCTCGTCGATCTTTCGCTGAAACTCGTCTTGGGCTGAGATGATCCCAAAAGGCAGGCGACGGAACCTGTAGCGTCCAAACAGTGTGTTGAATGTTGTGAGCTTAGATGACTCTTCTGTGAGCTTGATAGCCCAGTAGCCTGATCTAGCGTCCATGCCACTGAAGTAGTGTGCTCCCGCTAGCTTGTGTGTGATGCCATCTAGTGTCGGTAAAGGATAATGGGGGCGTTTGATAGCCTTGTTCAAGTCTCTTGGGTCGAGGCATACTCGGAGCTTGCCTGTGCGTGTTTTCTCCACCACCACTTATGCGTGTACCCAGTCAGTCGGTTCTGTCGATCTTTCGCTGAAACTCATCTTGGGCTGAGATAATCCCAAAAGGCAGGCGACGGAACCTGTAGCGTCCAAACGGCGTGTTGAATGTTGTGAGCTTAGATGACTCTTCTGTGAGCTTGATAGCCCAGTAGCCTGATCTAGCGTCCATGACACTGAAGTAGTGTGCTCCCGCTAGCTTGTGTGTGATGCCATCTAGCGTCGGTAAAGGATAATGGGGGCATTTGATAGCCTTGTTCAAGTCTCTTGGGTCGAGACATACTCGGAGCTTGCCTGTGCGTGGTTTCTCCACCAGCACTAACGCATTTACCCAGTCAGTTGGTTCTGTAACCTTGGTGACTATGTCAGATTGCTCCCTGCTCTCCAACTCTTTCTTCGGACGGGCACGGAGAGCAAGGGGAATCTTTCTCGGTGGGTAGACCACAGGGATTGCGTCTGGGTCAAGGTGAATGGTGCATTCTCCTAGGAATAATCCTATTCCTGTAAAAACATCAGCAAACTCCTCCAGTACATTGTCTGTCTCTACTGGTGCTGTCACTGATAAAACTAGCTTGATGAGGTCCATGTCTAAACATGCTTTAAGACCTAGCACTGCAGGTGCTCTAGTGTCAACAACATAAAAGTCCAACATCATGTCACTTTCCTTGTATTTACATTTGAAGGTGCATGTGCCTTTTACTGGGAGCTGTTCACCACCATAACCAGTCAGTCTGCACGTGGTGGGCTGTAGCTCGCATTCAGATGTCAAGCTGTGGTACTTATTCAGAGGAATAATGTTTACTTGTGCACCAGTGTCTAGTTTGAACTTTAGCTTTGTGCCTTGTGTTCCTATCTCAATGTCAGCAAAGGCTTGCTCTGTCTCTGATATTTGACATTTCTGTGTCACTGAAACAATAAACAGTTCATCAGCGTTTGACTCTTTGATTGACATTTCATCTTCACTCACTGTGTGTACTGTTTTTCCACGGTAAGCTCTGCACACTTTTGCAAAGTGATTCCATTTTCCACATTTAGTACACTGTTTGCCTTTAGCTGGGCAATTTCCTTGTTCGCCATGCACTTTGTATCCACAATATCCACATGTTTTGGGGCGTTTTGAGTCTGTGTCGCTCTGTTTTGGAGTTATATCTCTCTCTGTTCTAAAACGTGCTCTCTGTGCACTGGAGGTGTGCTTGATGTCTGCCTGACTGCGTGCACTGCTTGTTCACGTGATGCTCTCGTGCTGCCGCGCGAAATGGTTTTCATCTGAGCCAGTCCTAGCTCGTGAGATCTGGCTATGTCGATAGCTTTGTCCAGTGTTACCTCAGACCCAACATTCAAAAGTTTTGCTCTCACTCGCGGCGAGTGTATTCCAAATACAATACGGTCCCTGACCATCTCATCCTTGTTTGATGTTTACACGTATGAATATTACATGGACAACTTTGGATTTCACCCCCATCTCAAAATTAAATGGTTTTGACTGTTTGGAAGTTTTTTAGGAGTGATCCTTGATCACACTCCTGTACAAAGTGTGCAACACAAGACAATCCTCTCTTGAAAGAAACTGGGGGGGAGTTTGCCCCACCAAGATTATCTAAAATCTTCACTGAACAACTTTGGATTTCACCCCCATCTCAAAATCGAATGGGTTTGACTGTTTGGAAATTTTTAGGAGTGATCTCTTCTCTCACTTCGGCAATGCAGTGCACCTTGCAAAAGTGATTGCTGTCCTCATTAATATATCAACTTTACCTTGTATATCTAAAATTGACCATATACATTGATTGTTCAAAGCAAAACTACCAAAACTATTGTTGATGCTGAACCTAGACAATCAAAATAAAATGTATTTATTGTATGCCCCGTTCAGCAGGTATAGCCAGATGAGAGTTGTGGTAACTTACTTTTATTCCGGTAAAACAACATTTTCAACAGCGGATAAATAACAATAACCTTTCAAGTTACACGGGTTGTCACTTAACTAATGAAGCCTAATATCATGCAAGTCATTTTAGCATTTGAATGATAAAGGTGCCGTGCAGATGAGCAGAATCAGGAGCAGGCCGCCTACCTTGCGTTGGTCAGTGTGCGAAGTTGGGCACAGTGCAGTTTGACTAGGCTACTGCTATTTGCCTGGGGTTATTCGGCATGCAAAGGACTATCGTTTCTCTTTACTTATTTGAGCTGTTCTTGCCATAATATGGACTTGGTCTTTTACCAAATAGGGCTTTTTCTGTGTACTACCCTTACCTTTTCACACCACAACCGATTGGCTCAAACGCATTAAGAAGGAAAGAAATTTGACAAATTAACATTTAAAAAGGCACACCTGTTAATTGAAATGTATTCCAGGTGACTACCTCATGAAGCTGGTTGAGAGAATGCCAAGAGTGTGCAAAGCTGTCATCAAGGCAAAAGGTTGTTACTTTGAAGAATCTCAAATATAAACATTACACTTTTTTGGTTACTACATGATTCCATATGTGTTATTTCATGGTTTTGTTTTCTTAACTATTATTATACAATGTAGAAAATAGTAAAAATAATGAGTAGGTGTGTCCAAACCTTTGACTGGTTCTGTAGGTCTTGGATGGCAGGAAGCTTGGCCGCAGTGATGTATTGGGCCGTACGCACTACCCTCTGTAGCGCCTTATGGTCAGATGCCGAGCAGTAGCCATACCAGGCGATGATGCAACCGGTCACGATGCTCTCAATGGTGCAGCTGTATACATTTTTGAGGATCTGGGGACCCATACCAAATCTTTTCAGTCTCCTGAGGGGGAAAAGGTGTTGTCGTGCCCTCTTCACAACTGTCTTGGTGTGTTTGGACCATGACAGTTTGTTGGTGATGTGGACACCAAGGAACTCGAAACTCTCGACACGATCCACTACAGCCCCGTCAATGTTAATGGGGGCCTATTCGGCCATCCTTTTCCTGTAGTCCACGATCATCTCCTTTGTCTTTCTCACATTGAGGGAGAGGTTGTTGTCCTGGAACCACACTGCCAGGTTTATGACCTCCTCCCTATAGGCTGTCTCATCGTTGTCGGTGATCAGGCCTACCACTGTTGAGTTGTCAGCAAACTTACTTGTTCACATAAGGAACAGTTACAGTTCATATAAGGAAATCAGTCAGTGGAAATAAATTCATTAGGCCCTAGTCTATAGATTTGACATGACTGGGAATACAGATATGCATCTGTTGGTCACAGATACCTTAAATAAAGGTAGGGGCGTGGATCAGAAAACCAGTCAGTATCTGGTGTGACCATCAATTAACTCATGCAGCGCAACACATCTCCTTCGCATAGAGTTAATCAGGCTGTTGATTTTGGCCTGTGGAATGTTGTCCCAGTTCTTTCCAATGGCTGTTGCTGGATATTGGCGGGAACTGGAACATGCTGTCGTACACATCGATCCAGAGCATCCCAAACGTGCTCAATGGGTGACATGTCTGGTGAGTATGCAGGCCATTGAAGAACTGGGACATTTTCAGCGTCCAGGAATTGTGTACAGATCCTTGCGACATGGGGCCGTGTATTATCATGTTGAAACATGCGGTGATGGCGGAAGATGAATGGCACAACAATGGGCCTCAGGATCTCATCACGGTATCTCTGTGCATTCAAATTGCCATCAATAAAATACAATTGTGTTCGCTGTCTGTAGCTTATGCCTGCCCATACTATAGCCCCAATGCCACCATGGGGCACTCTGTTCACAACTTTGACATCAGCAAACCGCTCGCTCACATAACGCCATACACACTGTACACGCCATCTGTTCAGTACAAATGAAAACGTAATTCACCTGTGAAGAGTACACTTCTTCAGCGTGCCAGTGGCCGTCTAAGGTGAGCATTTGCCCCCTGAAGATGGTTAAGATGCCGAATTGCAGTCAGGTCAAGAACCTGGTAAGTACGACGAGCGTGCAGATGAGTTTTCTGATACAGTTTCTGACAGTTTGTGCAGAAATTCTATGGTTGTGCAAACCCACAGTTTCATCACCTGTCTGGCTGGTCTCAGACGATCCCCCAGGTGAAGAAGCTAGATGAGGGGTTCTGGGCTGGCATGGTTCCATGTGGTCTGTGGTTGTGAGGCCTGTCGGACATACTGCCAAATTCTCTAAAATGATGTTGGAGGCGGCTTATGGTAGAGAAATTAATATTATATTCTCTGGCAACAGCTCTGGTGTACATTCCTGCAGTCAGCATGCCAATTGTACTCTCCCTCAAAACTGAGACATCTGTGGCATTGTGTTGTGTGACAAACCTGCAAATTTTTTAGAGTCGCCTTTTATTGTCCCCAGTACAAGGTGCACCTGTGTAATAATCGTGCTGTCTAATTAGCTTCTTGATATGCCACACCTGTCAGGTGGACGTGAGAAATTTAGAAATGCTCACTAATAGGGATGTAAATACATTTGTGCAAACAATTTGAGAGAAATAAGCTTTTTGTGTGTATGGAAAATTTCTGGTATCTTTTATTTCAGCTCATGAATATGGGACCAACACAATGCGTGTTACAGTTGGATCGGTTTGGGTCTGCTGCGGACCGATGCACTTATATTGTAGCTACACTTTTCCTGCAGTCAAATTACCAAATCGCCTTATAGTGGCCTCATGGGTGGAATGTTATTCATATTTTTCATAATTTTATAATTAATAAACAATAAAACAAAATTCAACGAAGAACTTCCGGTGTTTCTATATCAAAGAGTTTTTATTCTAGTTCAGTGATGAATATAAAGTGTAATATTAGGATGCAAACTCAAAATTGAATACATTTCAACTCTATTTCTGACATTGTACAGGTGTCTTCTTTTTGTTTAACCATGTGTGTGAGGTGTATACTTTTGTTTCAAAGTAGATTTGTGTAAGACGACCAAGAAACACTCTGTGTGACCTTCCTTTAGCCCAGTGCAGTAAATGTAATGTCTGAATTGGTGACTGTTGCGTATCGATGAATCATTACATCCCAATTAGAAACCTTTTGGTCCTTTTTCATTTTTTTATTTATTTTGCAGGCAGAAAAAAAGGAGAGCACAGGTATGAGTGAGTCACAGGTCCTCCTTTACGTTTGTCAAGCCTAATGATTGAAACCAGCAGAGCCATGTCAGGGATCACTACTAACCCAGGGCTGTGAGCATCCGGCATCATGGCAGGTCCTGTTCCCAACCATTTGTTTCTCAGCAGCAGAGGGAGGAGGCAGAGTAGTGGTGTCAATGTGATCTCAGAGACAGATGTCTTCCTGTGTCTTACACACACACACACACACACACACACACACACACACACACACACACACACACACACACACACACACACACACACACACACACACACACACACACACACACACACACACACACACACACACACACACACACACACACACACACAAACACCCCTCCTCTACCAGCCAGGTCACACAAGATCGACTTCAATATTCAACGTTTGTCCAGGTCCCTAGGACGTTGGGACATGACTTGAATACCGTCCACCACTGTTAATTTTGGCAGCTATTTTAGATGTAGTTTTAGTCTTAAAAATACCTTTTGGTCTTAGTCACATTTTAATCATTTCATCCTTCGTTAGTTGTAGTTATTATCAGTTGACTAAATCTCTGGAAAATGTTTGTCTAGTTTGAGTTGCAGCCATTTTAGTCACATAATATTGCACGTGAATTTGTTTATATTAAATAAAGAATATTTAGGCTACCTCTAACTTCCGTCATGTGCACATCCGTGGAGGCTGCTGAAGGGAGGACGGCCCATAATAATGGATGGAATGGAGCGAATAGAATGTCATCAAACACATGGAAACAATGTGTTTGATGTATTTGACACCATTCCACATATTCCGCTCAGCCATTACCACGAACCCTTCCTCCCCAATTACGTTTCCACCAACCTCCTGTGATGCACATCAGATAGTCTTGTGCAACTAGGCCTAATATCCCCTCATATAGCTTAGCTGGCAACATTGATATTGTGGCAGATTGTAACCAATACCAGCCATAATGATCCATATAGGCTATAAAGCCTTGGCTATATGTTAAACATTTACAGCTCAGATTTTCTCCCGATTATATCCGTCAAGTGTGGTCAATAGAATTGGTTTCCTTGAAAAGAGGAGAATTTGAGCTGTACAAAAACGACAGAAGTATTACTGTACTCCTAAAATTCAACAAATAGCATTTGTTTTTCCTATAGGAAAAAAGCAACCACAACTCGCATTTGCACACTGCAGCGCGAGAGCGGCAACACAGATGAATGGATAACAGCACACATGGGAAAATAGAGCTTTTGATGCGGGAAAAGCAAGAGCGAGAGTAATTGATTCTAGTTGATTCTAGTTGAGGTTAGTTACAAGTCAAGTGTCCTTGCTTCGCATCAGATCAATAGATTGACGAGTGACTGAAGTGACCGCCTGGGAGCTGTGTGGGAGAGCTGAGCAGCTCAACCAGACCATGCAACTGAAAGATGTCAACTCTGCCAATGGGAGGATTGCATGAAATATTCTGCATGCATGCCTCCTTAGGATTGGACAAAACAGATGAAACGGAGGTTCATGTCAATATAGTTCAATTTTTTCTTATCCAGGGAATCTGGTCTCGTTATTTTCATAGTTTTAGTCAGGAAAAAATAGGTAGTTGCCAAGTATTTTTCATCATAGTTATTGTTGACAATTCAACACCACCGTCCACTAGGGGCAACGTGAGCACCTATTGCCATCTAGTATGCTGGCAGCTTGCTAGGACATTAGAGGAAGGGCTTAAACCGCATGCTCCAGCTTGGAGGATTGCTGGTTCAATCCCAGTGCCAAGCACTTATCTTTTTTTCTGTTTTAACCCCACCCCAAACCTTAACCCTTACCTTAAACAGTCGGAATGAATGCCTAAACCTAACCATTGACAAATATTGAATACTGAAATGAGACTGTGAGATCTTGTTGCCTCTACGGCAGACAGCCGGTCACTGGAAGGCAAACGTTTTGTTTGCCATGTCACATAAATGTAAAATACCGGATCCATAATAAAGGCAGACAGGTAATTTAATAAGTGTTTGTGCGTGTGTGGGTGCGTGCGTGTGTGGGTGCGTGCGTGGGTGCGTGCGTGTATGTGGAAGGGGTGGGATTAAGGGCCCTTTTGGCATTTTCTCTCTTGCAGACTCTCTCTGTCTCTCTGTCTCTGTCTCTGTCTCTTTATTGGCATGGGAAACATATGTTTACATTGCCAAAGCAAGTGAAATAGACAGTAAACACAATTTTAATAAACAATAAAACATGTATTTAAAAAAATAACAGTAAGCATTACACTCACAAAAGTTCCAAAATAATAAAGACATATTAAATGTCATATTATGTGCAAATCGTTAAAGTACAAAAGGGAAAATAAATAAACATACATTTGTATTTATGTGGTTTGTTCTTCACTGGTTGCCCTTTTCTTGTGACAACAGGTCACAAATCTTGCTGCTGTGATCTCTGTTAATTCAATTCAAGGGGCTTTATTGGCATGGGAAACATATGTTTACATTGCCAAAGCAAGTGAAATGGATAAAACAAAAGTGAAATAAACAATAAAAAGTTAACAGTAAATATAACACTCACACAAGTTCCAAAAGAATAAAGACATTTCAAATGTCATATTATGTCTACATACAGTGTTGTAACGATGTGCAATAGTTAAAGTAAAAAAGGGAAAATAAATAATATAGGTTGTATTTACAATGGTGTTTGTTCTTCACTGGTAGCGCTTTTCTTGTGGCAACAGGTCACAAATCTTGCTGCTGTGATTGCACACTGTGTTATTTCACTCAATAGATATGGGAGTTTATCAAAATTGGATTTGTTTTCAAATTCTTTGTGGGTCTGCGTAATCTGAGGGAAATATGTGTCTCTAATATGGCCATTCTCTCTCTCTCTCTCTCTCTCTCTCTCTCTCTCTCTCTCTCTCTCTCTCTCTCTCTCTCTCTCTCTCTCTCTCTCTCTCAGGAAATGAGTGCTCTGGCCCATCAGTCTGAGAGCAGAGAGGGACTGTAGTGCTCTACTGTACCGTGCCACAGCCACACCTTGGCCTGCACCTTACATATTCAGGCTACGAGCAAGTGTGTGGTCTCTCTTACACTCTGAGCAGGTTCAAACTCCCTGTGCTGTTCTCTCTTTTCTTCTGAAGGTCAACACATGACATTATATCAAACATTACATGTTTGGCATGACAAGAAGTTGACATTATAGCACAAACAGATCTGGGACCAGGCTATCAAAAGGATGCCTTTTTCCTTCCATCCATAAAGCAGAAATCAATCCCTATCAAAACTGACCTAATTCAGGAAATCATTTATCAGTCCCGGTATAACTTTCCCTTCCTCATTTCATTAATGTTTTCTTTCAGGCTTAGGCAGTGTTTAAAGAGCAGTTCCTCTCTGGCTTCCAGTCCACAGCAAACGCCAGCTTTCTCTCCCAGATTCAAACTGTCTGACCCACCAAGCCGTTTCTTCTATCGTTGGCATCCGCAGATGGCGTCGAAATAAACTTAAAACCTGTGGCTTGTTCCTCTCACCCAGCGCCTCTGATCTGCTGAACCAATGCCTGCCTGCCTGCTTGTCCTAATAAGGAAGAAGAGACAATGTTGGCATGTTATTGGCAAGGAGAGGAATCAGAAATGTAGAGCAGCAAACCCCATGCAACTGGCCACATCTCTGGTACAGGAGTGAATCTTCGTTTCAGAATTTGTAATGACACTGTGGTGTGTGTGTGTGTGTTTGGTCTTACACAAGGACAGTAAAACAGCCTTGTGCGTGTGTTTGCATGTAGGCGAAGTTGGAATGACATCGTGTTTCACAGCAACACGTCCAATGTTCCATGATATATAGATCCATCATCAAACAACCAGGAACACTAACCATTTAATTTTCTCTTCTGTTTCCTCTTCAGTAGACAGAGGCATAGTGTCATGGCGTGGCCCTTTCTGGGTGTAGATCCTCTCTCACTCTCTCCTACACCCAGGTTCTGTTATCTCAGGTCGTACATTCCTGGCGGAGACTCTCTCCCCCTTTTCATGCAGAGAGAGTGAACAAATTATTTCACGTGGCCGAACTCCTAAATCCCCAAAATGGGAGAATGAAACAATATGTCCACTTGTGAGAATGTGGGAATGGTCTGTGGACACTTAAGGGACAGTTATGTTGAGTGTGTTTCATTTGGTGACCACATGAAGGACAGGAACGATGGGGAAAATAAGTTGGACCTGGGAGGAGATCATGGGAGGACACGAGACCCTTCCTTGGCAGGAGTCGCAGAGGACGCAGGAAGGACAGCAATGACGCCGGGGACCGTGGCCACAGAAACCCCAAGATTTTCTTTGGGGGGGGGGGCACATGGAGCTGGCGGCTGAGCAGAGGGAAGAGCCAGAGACAGTCTGGGAGGCAATAGAGAAGTGGTCGGTCGACCCAAGGAGAGTGCCAGAGCCCGCCTGGGAGTCGATGGAACAGTGTGAGAAAGGATACCGGAGAATGGAGTTAGCTAGGAGTATGCGGCAATGCAGGCGTTTGGAGGAGCGTGTCATCAGTCCGGTGAAACCTGGGCCGGCTCCACGCATCTGGCCTCCAGTGCGCCTCCCCAGTCCGGTACGTCCTGTGTCTCCTCCTCGCACTCTCCCTGAAGTGCGTGTCCCCAGTCCGGTACGTCCTGTGCCTGCTCCCTACACTCTGGCCGGTACGTCCTGTGTCTCCTCCTCGCACTCTCCCTGAAGTGCGTATCCCCAGTCCGGTACATCCTGTGTCTGGTCCCTACACTCTGGCCGGTACGTCCTGTGTCTCCTCCACACACTCTCCCTGAAGTGCGTGTCCCCAGTCCGGTACGTCCTGTGCCTGCTCCCTACACCCTGAAGAGCCAGAGACTGTCAGGGAGGCAATGGAGAAGTTGGGAGAGAGAGAGATGAGAGAGATGTTGTGCAAGTGTGTTCTGCTCAACATCCGACCAGAGGATCCGGTTAGCAGTCTGGAGCAACCTGGGCCGGCTCCACGCTTCTGGCCTCCAGTGCTCCTCCCCAGTCCGGTACGTCCTGTGCCTGCTCACTGCACTCTTCCTGAAGTGCGTGTCACCAGTCCGGTGCCACCTGTGCCGGCTCCACGCATCAGGCATCCAGTGCGCCTCCCCAGTCCGGTACGTCCTGTGCCAGCTCCCCGCACTCTTCCTGAAGTGCGTGTCACCAATCCGGTGCCACCTGTGCCGGCTCCACGCATCAGGCCTCCAGTGCGCCTCCCCAGTCCGGTACGTCCTGTGCCAGCTCCCCGCACTCTTCCTGAAGTGCGTGTCACCAGTCCGGTGCCACCTGTGCCGGCTCCACGCATCAGGCCTCCAGTGCGCCTCCCCAGTCCGGTACGTCCTGTGCCAGCTCCCCGCACTCTCCCTGAAGTGCGTGTCACCAGTCCGGTGCCACCTGTGCCGACTCCACGCACCAGTTCTCCAGTGCGCCTCCCCAGTCGAGCTCCAAGGCCGGAGCCTTCCTCTGCGCCGATGCCCAGTCCAAGCACGGCGTCCAGTCCAGCTCCAAAGCCGGAGCCTTCCTCTGCGCCGGTGCCCAGTCCAGGCACGGCGTCCAACCCGGCTCCATGGCCGGAGTCCTCCTTTGCGCCGGTGCCCAGTCCAGGCACGGCGTCCAACCCAGCTCCATGGCCGGAGCCCTCCTTTGCACCGATGCCCAGTCCAGGCACGGCGTTCAGCCCGGCGCGATGGCCTGATCCGGGGTCTGGGCGGGGGCTATGACTGACCTGCACCGGAGCCGCCACCGACACTAATCACCCCCCATACCCTCCCCATTTGGTTTCAGGTTTTGCGGTCGTATTCCGCACCTTTGGTGGGGGGGGGGGGGGGGGGGGGTACTGTCACGCCCGGACCATAGAGAGCCCTTGGTTCTCTATGGTGTAGTAGGTCAGGGCGTGACTAGGGGTGATCTAGTATATCTATTTCTATGTTGGTGCTAATATGGTTCCCAATTAGAGGCAGCTGTTTTTTGTTGCCTCTGATTGGGGATCATATTTAGGTAGCTATTTCCCCACCTGTGTTTTGTGGGATATTGTTTGTTTGTTAGTGTGTTTGGGCACTACGTGCTCATGGTCTTTGTAAGTTTTGTTATTTTGTTTTGTTAGTTTCACTTAAATAAGTATGTGGAACTATACTCATACTGCGCCTTGGTCCGCTCATTTCCAAGAACGTGACAGATTATTTAGTTAGTTAGTAAATAAACGATTAAGCCAAATGGTGTATGGATGATTCGTAGTTTAGGCTGGGTTCGTGCAGATAACCAAGAATTCTAAGACGTTTGAAGTGAGACTGACGTAAGGTAAAGAATAATTAGTTAATAGAAGACTAATTGATCAGATATTAAAATATCTGAAGAGTTACATTCGGACAATTATAACTTTGTAATCTGAAGATTTTCCTTCATGCCCCGACTTCCTAGTTAATTACATTTACATGATTAGTTTAATCACGTAATTATAATTACAGAGAATTGATTTGATAAAATAACAGTCTCCACCTTTAATGATACTAAAGACACGACAATAGGATGGATGTATAGTTGTATAGTCCATATGATCCTATGCATTATTACTGCGTTTTTGTGTGTTGCAGTCAGACATGCATGTGATGTACACATCAAAAGTTTTAGAACACCTACTTATTCAAGGGTTTTTCTTAATTTGTACTATTTTCTACATTGTAGAATAATAGTGAATACATAAAAACTATGAAATAACACATATGGAATCATGTAGTAACATAAAAGTGCTAAACAAAGTAGCCACCCTTTGCCTTGATGACAACTATTCAAACACTTGGCATTCTCTCAACCAGCTTCACCTGGAATGCTTTTCCAATAGTCTTGAAGGAGTTCCCAAATGCTGAGCACCTGTTGGCTGCTTTTCCTTCACTCTGCGGTTCATCCCAAACAATCTCAATTTGGTTGAGGTCGGGTGATTGTGGAGGCCAGGTCATCTGCTGCAGCACTCCATCACTCTCCTTCTTGGTATAATAGCACTTACGCAGCCTGGAGGTGTGTTGGGTCATTGTCCGGTTGAAAAACAAATTATTGTCCCACTAAGCCCAAACCAGACAGAATGCTGTGGTAGCCATGCTGATTAAGTGTGCTTTGAATTCTAAATAAATCACAGACAGTGTCACCCGCAAAGCACCCACACACTATAACACATCCTCTTCCATGTTTTACAGTGGGAAATACATATGCGGAGATCATCCGTTCACCATCACTGCGTCTCACAAAGACACGGCGGTATAATCTCCAATTTGGACTGTAGACAAAATGACAAATTTCTACCGGTCTAATGTCCATTGTTCGTGTTTCTTGGCCCAAGCAAGTCTCTTCTTCTTATTGGTGTCCTTTAGTAGTGGTCTCTTTGCAAAAATTCGACCATGAAGGCCTGATTCACACAGTCTCCTCTGAACAGTTGATGTTGAGATGTGTCTGTTACTTGAAATCTATGAAGCATTTATTTGGGCTGCAATTTCTGAGGCGGGTAACTCTAATGAACGTATCCTCTGCAGCAGAGGTAACTCTGGGTCTCTCAATCCTGTGGCGGTCCTTATGAGAGATAGTTTCATCATAGCACTTGACGGTTTTTGCGACTGCACTTGAAGAAACTTTCAAAGTTCTTGAAATGTTTCGTATTGACTGACATTCATGTCGCAAAGTAATAATGGACTGTTGTTTCTCTTTGCTTATTTGAGCTGTTCTTGCCATAATATGGACTTGGTCTTTTACCAAATAGGGCTTTCTTCTGTATTCCCCCTTACCTTGTCACAACACAATCGATTGGTTCAAACGCATTAAGAAGGAAAGAAATTCCACAAATTAACTTTTAAGAAAACACACCTATTAATTGAAATGCATTCCAGGTGACTACCTCATGAAGCTGGTTGAGAGATTGCCAAGAGTGTGCAAAGCTGTCATCAAGGCGAAGGGTGGCTATTTGAAAAATCTCAAATTTAAAATCGATTTTGATTTATTTATGACTTTTTTGGTTACTACATGATTCCATATGTGTTATTTATTAGTTTTGATGTCTTCACTCTTATTCTACAATGCAGAAAATAGTAAAAATAAAGAAAAACCCTTAAATAAATAGATATTCTAAAACTTTCGATCGGTAGTGTACGTACAAAGGAATGTGTGACAGCCAATGTCATTCACTGACACTCGAGATGGATTGTGCCTCTGCAATAAGCTGAAATCCCTCATAGGGCAGCCAGAGGTCAGCGTTGTGGTCAGGGGTCATCCTTAAAGCAGCTTTCCCTCATCCGTTAATATCCCTTAAAGAGGGACTGCCTTTAACAAGCAACGGATCCCTTTGAAAACGGCCTATGTGGCATCGATATGAGTCATAAACAGTTATTCTAGTGTTAAACTTGACTACAGGGTGTAAATAGGATAATTTTGGTCATAAAGTCAGTCTCGTCTAAAACGGAGTGCGTCACAACGGGTAAATTGAGGTTGGGTGTTGATTTGATGATGTCCATTTGCCCACTAACATGGGGTTAACAGCTGCAGTGACTGCTCTAAATCCAATAGCACAGTGAGACAGACCTGCACAGCAGCCCGACCGTATTTTGTAACTTGAGAAATACTGCACCAAACACCTTGGATAGACGTAAAATGAAGCAACTAAAACATCCTCGTCATTACTGACTTCTTGTGTTATCCTAGATTCATTCTGGGGATTTTGATGCATTGAAATAGGTCAGTAAACACACCTCCAAGACTGAAATATTGTTTTTCTAATGAGCAACAATGTTCAGTGGCTCTGTGGCCCTTTCCTGCAGTCAATGACCAAAAGCGCCCTCTTTGGCCTCATGTTATTCATATTTATCGTAATTCCATAGTTAATAAAAATTATATATGTATATATATTTTTTTAAATCCTGTGTTTCTATCTCAAACAGATTTGTTATTTTTCAGTGTTCTGTGATGTATAGTGTAATGTTGGGATGCAAACTCTTTAAGCCAATAACCATTTGTGTGAGGTATATGCTTTTGTTTCATAGTAGATTTGTTTAAAACCACCAAGAATCACCCTGTGTGACCATGATTTTGCCCACTGCAGTAAAATGTTAACATTGAAAAGAACCGACACAAACAAAATAAAACAAAACAAGCTCTCATCCCTCCATGAATCCTCACTCCTTTTTCTTCCCACTTTGTCCCTGACTGTTATTGACCAAAGCATATTGCTTTGCGTGGGGAGTGGGGATGACTCTCACTCAAGCTTGACTACAGTAGCAGGGAATCAAAGTTGTGCCAAGCTCTCTGAGCTCTTTCCCTTCCAAGACGTTTGCCCACCCAAGCTCAACAAATCACTATACATCCACAACCAATCCACTGCTCTAGGTTGTCACGACTGCCATCCGCCCGCCAGGATGCAGCGTTCAGTATGCTGTCTTCATTCAGCTCAGACACATTTCCATCTTCTTCTTCTTCTTCTTCTTCACTTCAGACCTGAAATCTGGGGCTCTTCAGTGCAACACTTATACATCATATTAACACTAGCACATCATATTAAAGGGACGTGAAAAGCTGCAGGTGCTGCTGCTCGGCTGCCTCTGCACTCTTGGCTCTGCCTTCTACTGAATGTGTTTTTTCAGTCTTTATTCATGGCTTTGTAACTCAGCCAAATGCTGAGTTTTAATGCACTAGTCAAAGGCCTGGCCTAATCAAAGGAGTGTGCAAAGCAGAGAGGGGTGTGGTTACTGCAGGGTAAGTGGCTGTGGGCCTAGTTTGTTCTTACAAGCCTGGTAACGATTATTAAACAACGCTTTTATTCCTAATGGTAAATCTATTGTAATTATACTGTAATTAGACAAACTGTAATCTAGTAGTAAAGGAATGTTTCATTACCTCCTGTGCTTAGTGAAATGTAACACAGACCCTTTTCTTTGATTAATTACACTATCTGCTACTACTGTACTTTGGCTGTATTTAAAGCATTATATGATTTATTTAGTACCATGCCTGCTGAATATAGATATATAATCATGATATAGGACACTTCATATAGTATATATGTTCAGTTATATGTATGTAGTGTGTAGTTCGCCTGGTTCCAGATCTGTCTGTGCTGTTTTGCCAACTCCTATGGTAATTGTCGGGCCAAGCACAAACAGATCTGGGACCAGGCTAGTGTATCGTGTAATAGTAAATAAAATGTGTGAACAGTTTATTGAGTTTGAACCTGTATCTTTCTGTCAGAGTGGTGTTGGGGCTCGGTCTATCAGACCACAGGGTTAATTTAGCAGAAAGAGAGCTGATATTTTCTTCATCACTGACATGGTCGATCTGATGGTATGCCAGTCTGTTCAGAGCTAGATGCTGCATTACAAATGGCGTCCTATCCCCTGTATAGTGCACTACTTTTGACAAGGGCTCTGGTTAAAAGTAGTGCACTATAAAGGGAATAGGGTACCACTGGGACACACCCATAGGAGGAAGCTGACGCCACAAGGTTTGTTATGATCTTAATCTTTCACTGGTTCTAAATTCTGACAAAAATGAGATTTGAGTCTGCTGAACCATATGCCCAGCTTGTCCAATACTCATAATAACAAATCAAAAGTCAAAACACAAATAGAGTACAAATCAGGGATTACAGCACAATACAGAACATCTTTTAACTTCATGGAGGTCAGGCCTAATCCATTTTGACTTAATATCGCTTTATTTTCCACACTTCCACACTCGTTGTTTGGAGATTTGATGTTAAATGTAAATCCCCTGCTGCATCAGAGAGTGCTGGTTGTTTTTCTACGGCACAGGGATAAGATGGTGGGAGTGGCACGGTCAGGGTGCAGTTATTGGTAAACATTCAGTCTCCCTTGAGTATCCCACTTGTGAGTAACTGCGGTTGATGCCATTCCATTTGCTACGTTACAGCCATTATGATGATCCAACCTCCACTCAGCAGCCTCCTGTGACACACACACTGTACTTCCTCTTTTCTCTCCTGGACAAGGTCCCTACTCCAACGGGGGGAGAGAAGAAGAGACAGGGAGAAGGAGGAGAGGGTAATGATGAAAGAGAGGAGAGTGTGTGGGAGACATATCACTTTCCTCCAACTCAGCCGGCTATGTACGCAGGCCCACCCACCCACACACATAGGCCACAATTAACAAAGGTCAGCGAGCATCACGTCTCTAAGGGACTGATGGTTATGTAACATCCCTATGGTTATTCTGCCTCATAATTCAACCCACTGTACAGACAGAGTCCCAAATGCCACCCTGTTCCCTATATACTGTCCTGCACCACGTTTGACCAAAGCCCCATGAGCCCCCCTATACGCGCAAAAAAATCCTGTGTTAAAAACAACCCAATTTGGGTTATTTGGTAACCCAGGGCTGGGTAAATATTGGACAGAACACACACTGGCTTATTTTGACCAGCCAGTTGGGTTGCGTTTGGAATACCCAAACATGGGTTAATTTAACCAAACAGTGGCTTGCGAAAGTATTCAACCAATTGGCATTTTTCCTATTTTGTTGTCTTACAACCTGAAATTAAAATAGATTTTTTGGGGGGGTTTGTATCATTTGATTTACACAACATGCCTACCACTTTGAAGATGCATTTTTTTTATTTATTGTGAAACAAACAAGAAATAAGACAAAAAAACAGAAAACTTGAGCGTGCATAACTATTCACCCCCCCAAAGTCAATACTATGTAGAGCCACCTTTTACAGCAATTACAGCTGAAAGTCTCTTGGGGTATGTCTCTATAAGCTTGGCACATCTAACCACTGGGATTTTTGCCCATTCTTCAAGGCAAAACTGCTCCAGCTCCTTCAAGTTGGATGGGTTCCGCTGGTGTACAGCAATCTTTAAGTAATACCACAGATTCTCAATTGGATTGAGGTCTAAGCTTTGACTAGGCCATTCCAAGACATTTAAATGTTTCCCCTTAAACCACTCGAGTGTTGCTTTATCAGTATGCTTAGGGTCATTGTCCTGCTGGAAGGTGAACCTCAGTCCCAGTCTCAAATCTCTGCAAGACTGAAACTTGTTTCCCTCAAGAATTTCCCTGTATTTAGCGCCATCCATCATTCCTTTAATTCTGACCAGTTTCCCAGTCCCTACCGATGAAAAACATCCCCACAGCATGATGCTGCCACCACCATGCTTCACTGTGAGGATGTTGTTCTTGGGGTGATGAGAGGTGTTGGGTTTGCGCCACACATAGCGTTTTCCTTGATGGCCAAAAAGCTACATTTTAGTCTCATCTGACCAGAGTACCTTCCTCTATATGTTTCGGGAGTCTCCCACATGCCTTTTGGCAAACACCAAACGCGTTTGCTTATTTTTTCCTGGACACTCTTCCGTAAAGCTCAGCTCTGTGGAGTGTACGACTTAAAGTGGTCCTATGGACAGATAGTCCAATCTCCGCTGTGGAGCTTTGTAGCTCCTTCAGGGTTATCTTTGGTCTCTTTCTTGCCTCTCTGATTAATGCCCTCCTTGCCTGGTCCGTGAGTTTTGGTGGCCGGCCCTCTTTTGGCAGGTTTGTTGAGGTGCCATATTCTTTCCATTTTTTAATAATGGATATAATGGTGCTCCGTGGGCTGTATAAAGTTTCAGATATTTTTTATAAACCAACCCTGATCTGTGCTTCTCCACAACTTTGTCCCTGACCTGTTTGGAGAGCTCCTTGGTCTTCATGGTGTCGCTTGCTTGGTGGTGCCCCTTGCTTAGTGCTGTTGCAGACTCTGGGGCCTTTCAGAACAGGTGTATATATACTGAGATCATGTGACAGATCATGTGACACTTGGATTGCACACAGGTGGACTTTATTTAACTAACTACGTGACTTCTGAAGGTAATTGGTTGCACCAGATCTTATTTAGGGGCTTCATAGCAAAGGGGGTGAATATATATGCATGCATACACCACTTTTCCATTTTTCATTTTCTTTCTTTTTTTTTAAACAAGTCATTTTTTTTCATTTTACTTCACCAATTTGAACTATTTTGTGTATGTCCATTACATGAAATCCAAATAAAAATCAAGTTAAATTACAGGTTGTAATACAACAAAATAGGAAAAACACCAAGGCGGTGAATACTTTTGCAAGGCACTGTAAAATTGATTTTTATTCACTCTCATGCTGAGTTGACCCAGCAACTGAGTGTTTTTTAATGTAACCCATAGATTATTTTCAGGAGGCGTGGCTTATTAGGGGTGTGGCTTTCAGCTACTTATTTTTGGCCCCCATGAGAGTAAATGTTATTCTTGTTCATCCTGTTAAGCTTGTACACTTCAAATGTACATGTTCCTTGAATATTTATGCATATTACATATTCTAATATAATAAATAGTAACATTGCTGATTGTAACAGTAGTAACTATCCTAACATTGGTATATGCATAGGTTATTGAGGAACTCATTCACTTTATAAGTCAAATTAAAGCTACAAAAGTGTCGGTGTTCAACCTTAACATGTAATAACAATACAACAGAAGAGATCAACCGGAATAACATTTGCTCTAATGGGTGGACAAAAATAACTATCTGAAAGCCACACCCCTACTAAGACACGCCTCCAGTCTTCTGACCCAGCATCAATAACCCAGCATTAACAACCAAAATCTTTGGGTTCTTTTAAAGAAAATAACCAAACTAAGCGACCAATTCCATACAACCAAGCAATTTTTAGAGTATATGTTGTCATTTGGGACACACCCAGACTGTAGAGAGTTCTCAGTAGCATTTGGTACTGGACAGTATCTCTACTGTCAGCTTTCAGTTGCCTATGAGAACTGATATAAGAGGTAAAGAGGTCTGAAGTATTTTGAATTTGACATTCTGTGAATTAATCTTGGTTGAGCAGGATCAGAGTGGGCATTGAGCAGGACATAGTTCAATGTCTGTATCATGTGTCCCTATTGGGTTGAAGTGCTTAGAATTTGCAGCATCAAGCTTTCCCAGAGGGATAAAGATGTGCCCCAAAGGGCTTTGGTCAAAAGTAGGGCACTACATAGGGAATAGGGTGCCATTTGGGACACACCCCTAGACTTTAAATCCCTTTAGTCACACCATTAGTCTTTTGACGATATCGCACTCTCTCACTTCACTAAAAGTCAGAAGATTGCAAACTAAGACAATAACAATAAATATATCCTATGAATAATACATGTCTTTTATAGCTTTCTTCATCTTTTAAAAGTGTGAGTACTTGTGTTTGAATCCTATAACATACCGAGGCATATAAAGTGCTCTGCGAACAAAGACAAAGTCCAAGAGATGTACTACAGACGATAAACATGACAGACACAGAGAACAGACCAAGCAGATTAGCATTTCAGAGGAGATTTATATGAATGTGTTTGGGAGTCTTCTGCATGCCCATCAACAAGACGGGTCTACATTCCAAAGGGCACCATATTCCCTATTTAGTGCACTACTTTTGCCCAAGGCATAGGTCTCTGGTCAAAAGTAGTGCACTATATAGGGAATAGAGTGCTATTTGTGACACTGAGGGATAACAAAACAATACGGCTGCTGTGTAGAATGCCTGATCACTTCTCAGACCGTTACTTCACTGAAGCATAACAATGCGATAAAACAAACAAACGATGGCGGAGCTATCAGGCTATATTTCAAGAAATCCCGTAATATGGGCTACCTTTGAATAATACATTAAAAAAAATAAGTCCCCTAGTCGCATTTCGATTGCTTTTCAAAATAGTCTGTTTTTAATTGGCCTGTTTAAGCTTCCAACAGCAACATGTCATTATCCTGACTTCAAAAGTGGATTAGTGCCAACTAATGTTATCAATATTACAGGTATGTAAATGATTTAGATGCTATTTACCCCTCTATCCTTCTCAGCATAGGATTATGTATTTTGTTGTTTTCATATTCTCCCCTGAAATGAACCATACTTCCACTTCCACTCAAACCCACTAGAACTGACCTGGATGATGATATTAAAGTAGTGAGCATCATTCTGCTCTGGTCAATTGTAGTTCACTAGGTAGGGAATAGGGTGCCAGTTGGGAAGTAGCGATTATGTAACTCTTTCCTATAGGTCGATGATCACTGTGCTCATAATGTCATGATGTAGTCGACTTCTCCACCAAAGCCTTGGTCAGTTGACCTTCAGGCCAGCGATGAGTCATTCGTACCCACAATTCCAGTCAGTCTAACCTAGATATGGGTAGAGGGGAAGGCAGTGTGAGTCACAGACTGATTCTAGCTTAGATGTAAGAAATATCAGATTTCAACAACGCATTAGAGTGTGTGTGTGTGTGTGTGTGTGTGCGTGCGTGCGTGCGTGCGTGCGTGCGTGCGTGCGTGCGTGCGTGTGTGTGAAACCTCCACATTAATGCGGCTCATTACGGTAAGTGAAAGCCAGCGAGGGCCTGTGCACTGATCCATGACTCGCCCCTATCTTCATCTCCATGGCTACAATAACAGCGCTGGTATTTGGGTGGGAATCGATGCTAGAAAGGTCAGGCTCGTGCTAGCGCTACTTAATATGTGGCGGAAGGCTAACCTTTTCTTCCCGCCTCTTTCCTTCAGTCCGTCAGTGAGCAAATGGTAATTCTCATTTGGGGCAAATAGACCTGTACCTTTCAAGAAAAGGTGGATTTTTTTGAGTCCACTCTGGTGGTAGTATTTTCCTTGAATGAAATATTTGAAAAATGTCAATGTCTGAAGGGTTTTAGACATGAAGGGGGGATTTTAGACATGTAGCTAGTGTTAGGGTTCGGATTTGGGTTAAGGTTAGGGTTGAGGCGAGGGTTAGGATTGAACCAGGTTGTGGACATGAAGCTAGGGTTAGGGTTAGGGTTGAGGCGAGGGTTAGGATTGAACCAGGTTGTGGACATGAAGCTAGGGTTAGGGTTAGGGTTGAGGCGAGGGTTCGGATTGAACCAGGATGTGGACATGAAGCTAGGGTTAGGGTTGAGGCGAGGGTTCGGATTGAACCAGGGTATGAACATGAAGCTCGAGTTAGGGTTAGGGTTGAGGTGAGGGTTCGGATTGAACCAGGATATGGAAATGAAGCTAGGGTTAGGGTTAGGGTTAGGGTTAGGGTTAGGGACCCATGCAATACTGAATGATTTCACTTACTACATCATATATATGTTCTGGACTCTAACATGCTCGTTCCGATCCTGCATATTCTGATGTTTCTGGTGTTTCTTATTTGTTTATTAGTATTGTACTGTTAGAAATGTACTGCACTGCTGGAACACAAGCATTACGCTGCACCTGCTTTAACATCTGCTAATCTGGGTACTCGACAAATAAACTTTGATTTGATTTGATTTACATGAGCACTTCAGGTCCGTCCATGGAAACTTTCCAAGAATATTCCCTGAAGCTTCATCTAACATGTTCCCAACTTCTAGCATCATAACTTCTCTGTTAGTTATGCATCACTTCTTCTCACTCACTCTCTCCAGTGCTCTCTCTCTTTCCTTTCATTCTTCCCTCCCTCCCTATCTCCCTCTCTCATCTCACTTTATGGAAACTCGTTCTGCCCTTCTATTCATCCTCCCATTGTTCTTGTCTCTTCCTATTACGTCCTTTCTGAACTCTCACTCCACTCTCCTTTTCCCAGCATGCCTCACCTCCTCCCATTGATTCATCATTTACTCACTTTACCGACCAACACATGGAACATGATCTAACCAGGTAATTACATCATGTAATATGATCTTGTTAGATTAATGACATCATCATATGGGGACAAATATGCCTTGGAGTGTTTGAATGGACATGAGGACCAATGTGTCCTTTGAAAGTACATGTACTCAAGTCCTACCACTGGCATTGACCATAACCTCAACCTCAACCTCAACCTCAACCTCAACCTCAACCTATACCACTGAGCCACGCCCATCAACCCTCTGAAAGGTCTGTTAGTAAATTAGGTCCTTCTGAAGGCTCCTTTTTATTTATTTATTTCTTTTTACCTCTTTTACCTCTTTTTCTCCCCAACTTCGTGATATTCAATTGACAGTTACAGTCTTGTCCCATTGCTGCATTTTTTTGTTTGCAACCAAAAAAACATCTTCATTCTGGATAGAAATGTTACATGACAACATAAACATATTAACATTGATTTAGAATCAAGTGCATAATGCACACAGCTTTGTGTCGTCCTACAAGATTAGATCTGCTTATGAACATTTAGTTTTTCTACTGTGGATAAGAAAAGAGTCCAGAGGGTTGTGAATTTGAGTGGACAGATGTATAGCCTACAGATCATAGCCATAGTCTCTCTCTTGCCTCGCCTGAGTTGCATCACAGCTTCATTTCAGGATGTGACCTCCTTTGATGACAGCCAGCCACATGGTCCTGTAAAATATGTATGCATTTATAAGAGAGTAAACATGTAAAGTTATTTCCCCATCTTAAAATACTCGGGATAGGCAAAGATTGAGAACGATGCGTTCCACCCGAAACACGATCCTGCTAAGCTGTACTGCTTCTTGACACACTGCTTGCTTAACCCGGAAGCCAGCTGCACCAATGTGTCAGAGGAAACACCATACAACTGGGGACTGTGTCAGCGTGCATGCAAACCCTCCCCTAACCCGGACGACGCGGCCGGCTGGGACACAGCCCGGGATCGAACCCGGTTCTGTAGCGACGCCTGAAGGCTCTATTCTGATGAATTGTGATTATGTCAGGAAGCATGGCACCATTGGCTCCAAGTCAATACAGAGGACTTTCCTATGCTCCGATGTACTTTGACTCCTCTTCACAAATATTCTGTACATGTCTAACATACAGAAACATGTATGACATCAGCATGTTGACTTCCCACCACACGGAAACAGTGAAAGCCTAAGCCATGTGTGGCTTAGGGCCTGATTCCAAGTATTTTAAGATGGGGAAATAACTTTACATGTTTACTCTCTTATAAATGCATACATATTTTACAGGACCATGTGGCTGGCTGTCATCAAAGGAGGTCAAATCCTGAAATGAAGCTGTGATGCAACTCAGGCGAGGCAAGAGAGAGACTATGGCTATGATCTGTAGGCTATACATCTGTCCACTCAAATTCACAACCCTCCGGACTCTTTTCTTATCCACAGTAGAAAAACAAAATGTTCATAAGCAGATCTAATCTTGTAGGACGACACAAAGCTGTGTGCATTATGCACTTGATTCTAAATCAATGTTAATATGTTTATGTTGTCATGTAACATTTCTATCCAGAATGAAGATGTTGTTTTGGTTGCAAACAGACTCAATTGCTCACTTACTCACACATGGGGTACACAGGGGCACACACATGCACTTGACGCAGGCCACACACACACACACACACACACACACACACACACACACACACACACACACACACACACACACACACACACACACACACACTGCATACACTTCTTCCATTATCCTCTTTGAGCAATCTCCCCGGTCCATTCCTTTGTGAACAATTTGCAGCTCCAATCACCGCTCACTTCACACACTCTGAATGCATCCCAAATTGCCCACTATTGTGCACTACTTCTGACCAGGGCCCATGGGGCTCTTGTCAAAAGTAGTGCACTACATACAGAATAGGGGTCCATTTGGGACACACCCTCTGTTCAGCTCGCTGCACCCTGGGCCAATGAGAAGTGATCTGAAATGAAAATGGAATCACGGCTGCTCTGCTGTGGAGGTAACAATGCCAGACCGGGGCTGTTTATTCCCAAACGTGTGTGTGTGAGTGTGAGTGTGTGCGTGTTTGTGTGTGTGTGTGTGTGTGTCATTTCCCAAATTTGAAGTGAGAGTATGTGGCGGGGTAATCTATTGGTTACCGTGTGTCTCACACGGTAACCAGCATGTTCTTTTGGGGTCAGCTCCATTTTGGCTCCATTTCAGCGTCAGTCGCTCATTTATTGTGTTGACAGCCCTTAGAGAGCCCTTACACAATGGAGGTTTCTCACAGATTGTTTATGTCACAATCCTACCTCAGTCTGCTCAATTTCGGGGAGAGTTTGTATGTGAAAATCTATTGTCTTGAATTGTGTTGAACACGCATTTAAACACACACACACACACACACACACACACACACACACACACACACACACACACACACACACACACACACACACACACACACACACACACACACACACACACACACACACACACAGAAGCGCATGCCCCTCCACCCCTGACCCACCCTGGTCTATAACCCTCCTCTGTCTATCCATCACCTCTCGTGCCCATGCAATGTGATGGCTGACTGGATGGCTGGGTGGCTGGGACAGAGCCATGCGGCTGATATTCCTAATGCACCCTATGCTTGACGCAGAGGTTATAAATTAGGCTCAAATACAAAGCAGCCTGCCCGTGCCAACCTCATCTGCAAAGTGAGTGTGCTGCTTGAGTGGAGAGAAGAGAAGAGCAGCGCTGGTCTCTTATCCTTCATGCTGTACGTGTAACAGGGCCTGTGCCTCAGTAACAGGGCCTGAGGCACTGGACCTGAGGCACACAGGAACAGAGGCACAGGACCTGGGGCACACAGGAACAGAGGCACGGGAACAGAGGCACACAGGCCCTGAGGCACACAGGCCCCGAGGCACAAGCTGGACCATACAGAGAGAGAGGTCTGAGGTGGCCAAGGCTTTGCCAGAGTCATGTATGTACTTGTATTTATTTTAACCTTTATTTAACACGGCAAGTCAGTTAAGAACAAATTCTTATTTTCAATGACGGCCTCGGAACAGTGGGTTACCTGCCTTGTTCAGGGGTAGAACGACAGATTTTTACCTTGTAAGCTCGGGGATTCGATCTTGCAACCTTTCGGTTACTAGTCCAACGCTCTAACCACTAGGCTACCTGTTGCACGTGTAGACAGTATTTACATGATAAAGCATTACGAAGATAACATCACAGTGTTACCCAAAGTTCTATCCATCAAGTAAAGTAATAAAATAAACTTTATCGCTAGGCTAGTTTACTTTTATGTCTTTTAGGGTAGACTATGGCTAGGGCTATTAAAGTGTTATGCTAATTAGTATAGTTAGCTAACCCTAATCTACCCTAAACCTAACGTTGTAATCTATGCTGAACCCTAACACATATGTAGAAAAGTTCTCTCATTTTAATCTTCAAATAATTCATGGAGAGCAGGTCTGAGCAAGACAAGTTCTATATTCATATTCATATTACTTTGAATTTTTATGAGTAATAAAATATATTGCATTCCAATATTATGGCGAAGCAAAGATAAGGACCTCAATTCACTCTGAGATAACATTTTCTTTGGAAAGGCTCTTTTAAAAGCCCTTTAACAGTAGATAATTGAATATGAGATATGTTAGAAGGAAAACAGTCCCGTTTTATTTTAACAGTAATTTCATTTTCATGACCTTTGCTCCATAAAGGATATTGAAAATTATTACTTTATAGAGCAAATTAAACTTTATTTCCCGCCCTCCGAAGAACTACTTATTATCAAAAAAAAATCTTAACTGAAGGCTAAATTGATGTTTGCTGTCGTCACTTAGTTTTGTCGGACCATATTTGGCCATCACATTATGGATACAGTTCTCCCTTGTTGAAATATCCCTGTCAGAGTAGTCTATACCAACGCCCTGTGAATCTTGACATATTTATCCATGACAGCGGATACTAGACTGACCGATCCGGTCCCACTATTAAAACGAAGTACAACTTATAAAGGATATATATAGCTGTCACGCCCTGGCCTTAGTTATCTTTGTTTTCTTTATTATTTTGGTTAGGTCAGGGTGTGACATGGGGGATTTATGTGTTTTGTCTTGTCTAGGGGTTTTGTATGTTTATGGGGTGTTTTCTAGTCTAGGTGTTTGTATGTCTATGGTTGCCTAGATTGGTTCTCAATTAGAGGCAGCTGTTTATCATTGTCTCTGATTGGGAACCATATTTAGGCAGCCATATTCTTTAGGGATTTCGTGGGTTATTGTCTATGTATTTGTTGCTTGTGTCTGCACTTTATATATATAGCTTCACGTTCGTTTTGTTGTTTTGATTAGTTTGTTTAAGTGTTCTTCGTTTCGTTATTAATAAATAGAAGAATGTATTCGTATCACGCTGCGCCTTGGTCCTCCTCTCTTCCTCCAAACGACGAACGTGACAATAGCATACATAAAGCTTTTTTTGTATGCTATTTAAAGCCTTTATAAATTGTACTTCGTTTATTGTGGGACCACTTTTATTTTATATTTTGGTCTTGATATTTTTGGTCTCTGCCTTAGGGTTCACTAGGCTTTTGCCTCAGAAGATGACAGAGCAAAAAGCAGACGTTAAGACAATGTCGAACGGTAAAGTAACCCTGTCTCAACACAACTCCACCACTCGACACACTGGCTGCAGCTGAACACTTAAGGTAATGAATTGCTGGAGGAGGAGAACAGAGATCTTTACAACGCCCTCTATAAAAGAGCACTCTCTCGTCCTCTGGTCCCAAGAGGAAAAAAAACCTGGGACAGAGGCTGGTTGGCCAACTCACTCAAGGACAATGATTGGTTGGCCAACTCACTCTACTCTATAAACCGCTTTGTGGTTTTTATGCTTTCTCTTTGGCTGTGAACTGAGTGTTAAAAGTTCCCTTAAGGTCACCTATAGGATTTAAAAGGGATGGGGATTAATGGTTCGGAGAAAGTCATTGTATGAAAACAAATCTCTTCCGTCCATATGATGCCATATGGATTGTAACACGTAATTTGTCATTTCAAACAATGCAAAACATGTCACCGACCAAATCATAGACTGTTGACCATTATTGCATATTCTATTCTAGATTTTCTATTACATAAGAAGTATGAAAATAGTCTGAACTAATGCTTAATAAATAGGTCAAGGATTGAGAGGGGATTTGTGAAATGCAAGATCCATTCTATCCCTTTTTTTGTTTTTAGAAGAGAAGGGATAGGAGTGAATCTGAACCGGAGCAGGTGA
Source organism: Salvelinus namaycush (assembly GCF_016432855.1). Lineage (NCBI taxonomy): Eukaryota > Metazoa > Chordata > Actinopteri > Salmoniformes > Salmonidae > Salvelinus > Salvelinus namaycush. Next base: position 15,080,142 of record NC_052339.1, on the reverse strand, counting down.
ATCTCCCAAACGCCACCCTATTCCCTATATAGTGCACTACTTTTGACCTGGACCCATAGGGCTCTGGTCAAAAGTAGTGCACTATCTAGGGAATAGGGTGCCATTTGGGACATAACCATGGTCTGTTTTGAGTATCTGGTGATAAGAGTAACTCAGGATCAAGTGGGGTATTGGAATGAGGTCAAAAGGGATCATGCCCACCTCTACGGCCATAGCTTAACAGGTTCTATAGAGCAGCAACAATACTGTGAGATGTTCCCATGAGACCGATTTGAATAGCTATTGCTCCAAAGCAATTTAGTTATGTCATGGCCTGGCCTGGTTTGGGAAGTTGCTTGCTTAATGAGTCTGACTCTTTGTAAAGCACTTCACTGTTTTGTCCTGATTGGACAGCAGGCTGCTCTGAATAAGTGTAGCTGCTGACTATTATATCGCTTCGTAACATTGCTAAACCCAGATCATAAGGGGAAACTGGTGCTTCTTATTTCTCTGTCTAGTAAGGTCTATTATGTCATTTTGTTTATGACCAATTCAGATAGAAATGTGAGTTATAGATATGTCATTCTCATTGATAGCAATGTTTTCTATGTGCAATATTTCACTGCTTCCTCTCAGTAAGTTTTATTTTGGTTTATTTTTACTAACAGTTATGTACACTTACACTCTACCAATCCATGCTTCCAAAGACCTGTAAACTTCATGACACTGCATTACATGATGAAATAGGTCAATCTCACAGCATTTCACCACCATTTACTGACCTGAACATGCTCCTCTATGAAATACCTGGCACTTGTTAATGCAACCAGACAGACAGTTATACTTACAGTACAACTAAATGTCCTCAATGCCCACTGGTGGAGTAGACAGTGATATACACTCACTGTGCCTCTGAGGGATGAAGATATGTTTTGTTCCTGTTTCCGACTGAGGCCATACACACACACACTGACCCTGCCACACACACACACACACACACACACACACACACACACACACACACACACACACACACACACACACACACACACACACACACACACACACACACACACACACACACACACACACACACACTGACCCTGACACACACACACACACACACACACATACAGACACACAAGCACACAGCGAGAGAACCAGATGGAGAAGCCGCATGGGCATTTGGCCTTTCACACTGTGGCCACACCACTTCCTTTCACTCACATTGTCCTCTTTTTATTTCTCCTCATTGGACTCTCCATCTTCACTCCAAATCTTCCTAACCATCACCTGCTATCTTCCCTAACAGATTAAAATGTGTGCCTACCTCTCTTTCTCAAAACATTATCCACTCTGTTTATTGTCTTTTATTATGGTTCTATGGAAACTTGGTGCACGTTCATATCAGAGCAAATGTCCAAATGCAGGGGTGCAACTTTTACTGGGGACGGGGGGTGGGGGGGGGGGGGGGGGGGGGGTGGGGGTGTAGGGGGCACATTCTGAAATAGCATTTTCCCCCCCAGTTTTATAATTGGAATGTGATACAAAACAGGCACCGGTGTGCTTTAGGACCATGTGGATGCCTCCGATCGGTTGGGTAGGCTGTTTTATCCGACTGGATAAAAACATTTAAATAATAATAATATGTCCCCCCCACTTCTAAAACCAAAGTTGCGCCCCTGTCCAAATGAATTCTACTCTGGCTTCAAAACAATTTACTTTGAGCCCATCTTTTCCTCAAGATATATTTCTCTGACAAACAAGAAGAGCAATGTCAGAATTCAGACCAAACCTGATGTAGTAACTCCAAAGCTATAACATGGACGTGATCCACCATTCCAACTGAGCCTTAATCCAATTAGAGCTTTGGAGATAGAAATGCTTAGTCCTCTTGCCCCTCCTGTTGGAGAGTGCTCCGTAAATATTGATTATAGCTTAAAGGCAATTCAAATAATGGAGAAAAAACTTGAGGACTCTTGCCAAAGTGTTCTTGGCATTGCGACACAGTCTGTAGCACAAAGTCGTTGGATGAATAGCGAGTAAGCTATAGCGTGGTTCTGATTTAAAGACATGGAGTGTCTTACTGGAATAAGCCTTTAATTCGTCTTGGGGTAGATAATGTGCATTATACGCAACTGACAGACAGACAGAGCCTGAGCAAGGGAAATCTCCTGCCAATGCCCCAGAGCTTAAGGCATCCCACAGAAAGCCAAGTAAGGGTTTAAGAAAATAGCTTACCCACCTAATTATTAAAAGTTTAATTAATAATAACAAGCTAAGTGTTGCAGCTCTTAGAGCCAACAGGATGTGGGATATGTCCTAAAGTAAGATATGTCCTAAAGGAAGATATGTCCTAAGGGAAGATGTGCTGAACTACTTTTAACTTTCCCTGTGATAGTGAGCCAATGAAACAGTATCCATACATCGCCTCATATTGACAGAGGATCTACTTGTCGCTTACGTGCTTGTTCCTAAGCTACAGATGGCAGAAACCCCAGGCTCTACACATGCCAGAGAATCATGATACATACTATACCATGTCCTATTTTGTGCTGTTCATATTCTATTCTGTGCCATATACCCTAGGGCAACACTGACAGTTTGTCACTCCCCCACTTCCCCTGTCTGTTAACACACACGCACACACACGCACGCACACACACACACACACACACACACACACACACACACACACACACACACACACACACACACACACACACACACACACACACACACACACACACACACACACACACACACACACACACACACACACACACACACACGCTAACTCCAATAAATGGTATATAAATACTTTAAGTCTTATCGTGGGACAGCCAGAAAGCTGAAATAGACAGGGGGCTGGAGGAGTGGATTGGGGGGCAGAGCACACATCCAATCCAATCGAATCCATTTTCTGGTTGGGTGCCAACACATTTCTGCGAGTGGCGAGCCCCATGCACACACATCAGATCACCCCACTCTGATTGACTTCTCTCTAGGCCCCCCTCTCCACCACCCCTCCCTCCCTCTCTATCTCTCTCTCTCTCCTCATCAATTATAGCCATTACATTAGCAATGCAGTAGAAATATTCCATTAAAACAATCAACTCAAATAATGCAAAGTGTCTCGGCTAACACACAGGCTAACACACTAGACTGTCAACTCACAGAAAGTTACAGAGCGGTGTACCATTCTATCTCCACTCGACAATCAATACATGTTAAAATGATCAAAAGTGATGGGCGTTGGTATTTGATTTGTGGGATTGTATTTTGTCCACGACATTACTGACAGAACCGGTTACGATAATGCTTAACTCAATTATGATCATTTTTATTTATGGAAATGATTGTGCCATGTTGTGATGGATGACATACCAAGACATCAGCATGAAGTCACAGAACAAATGTGTTTAGTGCAACATAGTCGAATAAAAAACGGTACAATCTGACAACAGAAAGGAGAGGTTTTAAAATGATGATGGTCCTTCTGCATGTAAGGGCATCTGTTTTCAGTAACATACCAAGTCAAAAACATCAGTCATAACTGATGATACAAATATTTGTCCAGGCCTCCACATTGAAATGATGGGAAATAGCAAGCATGCCTATCATACATGGAAATCATGCTAGTTATGACCGCAGAGATAGTTTTTCTCTAACACTAACCCAACCTCCAAATCACCATTAGCTACTGACATTCCAAACCCCCTCTGCAGTGTCCCTACTATACCACAACCCACCCTGGATATATACAAGCTCAGTCTCCACTCACCATTTCCCAACTCTGTATAAATAAACCAAACCAAGGCAGGCCTAGCTCACTCCCCTTCACAGCACAGCTTCGGACATTCAGTTCCCCTGTAGCAGGAATGTATTCTGGGTAACGTTTCACCTCAACATCAATATGGGAACCCCCCTGTACCTCAGCGGTCTCTCACAGGCTGTTGAGTGTTAGCTACATACGTTCATATAGGGGAGTTTGAATGGAAGACCTGTGATGCAAAAGCAACAGGGGAGGAGGGTACAAGGCTTCCATGGAAGTGAGTGAGTGAGTGAGTGAGTGAGTGAGTGAGTGAGTGAGTGAGTGAGTGAGTGAGTGATTCCCCTTGAATTGAATTGAATTGAATTGAATTGAGTGAGTGAGTGAGTGAGTGAGTGAGTGAGTGAGTGAGTGAGTGAGTGAGTGAGTGAGTGAGTGAGTGAGTGAGTGAGTGAGTGAGTGAGTGAGTGAGTGAGTGAGTGAGTGAGTGACGAGGGAAGAGGTGGAAGTATAAGAGGAGGGGCGATGCAACCCTTCAAATGACAGTGTGTGTCATGTGCATGTGTGCTTGTGGATGTGTACATACAGTGCATTCGGAAGGTACTCACACCCTTAGACTTTTTCAAAATGTTGTTACGTTACAGCCTTATTCTTATTCTTAGTCTGAGAGTCCTTTAGGTGCCTTTTGGCAAATCCAAGCGGACTGACATGTGCCTTTTACAGAGGAGTGGCTTCCATCTGGCCACTATACAATAAAGGCCTGGTTGGTGGAGTGCTGCAGAGATGGTTGTCCTTCTGGAAGGTTCTCCCATCTCCACAGAAGGACTATGGAGCTCTGTTAGAGTGACCATTGTGTTCTTGGTCACCTCCATGACCAAGGCCCTTCTCCCCTGATTGCCCCTTCCCCAGATCTGTGCCTCGACACAATCCTGTCTCGGAGCTCTACTGACAATTCCTTTGATCTCATGGCTTGGTTTTTGCTTTGACATGAACTGTCAACAGTGGGACCTTACATAGACAAGTGTGTACCTTTCCAAATCACATCCAATCAATTGAATTTACCACAGGTGGACTCCAATCAAGTTGTTTCAACATCTCAAGGATGATCAATAGAAACAGGATGCACTGAGCTCATTTTCGAGTCTCATAGCAAAGGGTCTGAATACTTACAGTACCAGTCAAATGTTTGGACACACCTACTCATTCCAGGGTTTTTCTTTATTTTTTACTATTTTCTGCATTGTAGAATAATAGTGAAGACATCAACACTATGAAATAACACATATGGAATCATGTAGCAACCAAAAAAGTGTTAAACAAAGTTGCCACCCTTTGCCTTGATGACAACTATGCAAACACTTGGCATTCTCTCAACCAGCTTTATGAGGTAGTCACCTGGAATGCATTTCAAATAACAGGTGTGCCTTGTTCAAAGTTAATTTGTGGAATTCTTTTGCTTCTTAATGTGTTTGAGCCAGTCAGTTGTGTTGTGACAAGGTAGGGGTGGTCCACAGAAGATAGCCCTATTTGGTAAAAGACCAAGTCCATATTATGGCAAGAATAGCTAAAATAAGCAAAGAGAAACAACAGTCCATCATTACTTTAAGACATGAAGTTCAGTCAATCCAGAATCTTCAGGTGCAGTCGCATAAACCATCAAGCACTATGATGAAACTGGCTCTAATTTTTATATCACTAGGCAAGTCAGTTAAGAACATTTTCTTATTTTCAATGACAGCCTAGGAACACTGGGAAAACTGCTTTGTTCAGGGGCAGAACGACAGCTTTTTTTTTATCAGCTCGGAAATTTGACCTTGCAACCTTTATGGTTGCTAGTTCAATGCTCAAACCACTAGGCTACCTGCCACCTACCACCTACTGAGAACCACCACAAGAAAGGAAGACCACCTTTACTGCAGAGGATGTTTATTAGAGTTAACTGCACCTCAAATTGCAGCCCAAATAAATGCTTCACAGAGGTCAAGTAACAGATACATCTCAACATCAACTGTTCAGAGGAAACTGTGTGAATTAGGCCTTCATGGTCAAATTACTGCAAAGAAACCACTACTAAAGGACACCAATTAGAAGAAGAGACTTGCTTGGGCCAAGAAACACAAGCAATGGACCGACATTAGACCGGTGAAAATCTGTCCTTTGGTCTGAGTCCAAATTCAAGATTTTTGATTCCAACCGCCGTATCTTTGTGAGACGCAGAGTAGAGGAGCGTGGAGGAGGAGGTGTGATGGTGTGGGGGTGCTTTGCTGGTGACACTGTCTGTGATTTATTTAGAATCCAAGACACACTTAACCAGCATGGCTACGACAGCATTCTGCAGCGATACGCCATCCCATCTGGTTTGTGCTTAGTGGGACTATCATTTGTTTTTCAACAGGACAATGACACAACACAACTTCAGGCTGTATAAGGGCTATTTGACCAAGAAGGAGAGTGATGGAGTGCTGCATCAGATGACCTGGCCTCCACATCCACCCGACCTCAACCCAATTGAGATTGTTTGGGATGAGTTGGACCGCAGAGTGAAGGAATAAAGCCAACAAAGGCTCAGCATATGTGGGAACTCCTTCAATCAATCAATCAATCAAATGTATTTATAAAGCACTTCTTACATCGGCTGATGTCACAAAGTGCTGTACAGAAACTCAGCCTAAAACCCCAAACAGCAAGCAATGCAGGTGTAGAAGCACGGTGGCTAGGAAAAACTCCCTAGAAAGGCCAGAACCTAGGAAGAAACCTAGAGAGGAACCAGGCTATGAGGGGTGGCCAGTCTGTGCTGGGTAGAGATTATAACAGAACATGGCCAAGATGTTCAAATGTTCATAGATGACCAGCAGGGTCAAATATTAATAATCACAGTGGTTGTAGAGGGTGCAACAGGACAGCACCTCAGGAGTAAATGTCAGTTGGCTTTTCATAGCCGATCATTCAGAGTATCTCTACCGCTCCTGCTGTCTCTAGAGAGTTGGAAACAGCAGGTCTGGGACAGGTAGCACGTCCGGTTAACTGTCAAGACTGTTGGAAAAGCATTTCAGGTGAAGGTGGTTGAGAGAAAAAATTCCACAAATGAACTTTTAACAAGGCACACCTGTTAATTGAAATGCATTCTAGGTGACTACCTCATGAAATTGGTTGAGAGAATGCCAAGAGATTGCAAAGCTGTCATCAAGGCAAAGGGTGGCTACTTTGAAGAATCTCAAATATGAAATATGTTTTTATTTGTTTAACACTTTTTTGGTTACTACATGATTGCATATGTATTATTTCCTAGTTTTGATGTCTTCACAATTATTCTACAATGTAGAAAATAGCAAAAATAAATAAAATCCCTTGAATGAGTAGGTATGTCCAAACTTTTGATTTGTATTACATGAAAATGAGGTATTTCTGTTTTTAATTTTTAATTCTTGTCATTATGGGGTATTGTGTGTAGATTGATGAGGGGGAAGTAACTATTTAATACATTTTGTAATAGGACTTCAACGTAACAAAATGTGGAAAAAGTCAAGGTGTAACGGTCATCGTTGCATGAAGAGGAAGAATCGGACCAAAGTGCAGCGTGGTAAGTGTTCATGACTTTTATTTAACTGAACACTGAAACAAAATAACAAAGTGAATAAACGAAACCGAAACAGTCCTGTCAGGTGCAGAACACTAAACAGAAAACAACACACCACAAAACCCAAACGGAAAATGACAACTTATATATGATCCCCAATCAGAGACAACGATAGACAGCTGCCTCTGATTGGGAACCACACTCCGCAAAACAACAAAGAAATAGAAAACATAGATTTTCCCACCCGAGTCACACCCTGACCTAACCAAACATAGAGAATAAATAAGGATTTCTAAGGTCAGGGCGTGACACAAGGGGTCTGAATATTTTCTGAATGCACTGTATGTGTGTGTGTGTGTGTGTGTGTGTGTGTGTACATGTGTGTGTGTGTGTGTGTGTGTGTGTGTGTGTGTGTGTGTGTGTGTGTGTGTGTGTGTGTGTGTGTGTGTGTGTGTGTGTGTGTGTGTGTGTGTGTCTGGGGTTTAAAAAAAATAGCATCGCCACCCTGGCTGAGCACCAATAGCTGTCTGTTTACGGATAGTGATGCTGCCGTGGCGACAGCTGGGGAGCTCAGAGCCTGAGGGGTTAATTGTGGCTCAGAGTGCAGTGGCTTATGACGCGGGTGTGACTGGGGAAAAGGAGGGATGGAGGAGAGGAAAGGGGGTTGTTGGATTGCAGAGCCTCGGTTGTCTTCATTTGCCTGCAGGTCACTTGTGTGATGGAATACAGCTTAACAGGAAGAGAGAGAGAGGGGGGGGCAGGCAAGCGAGAGGGAAAGAGAGAGAGAGCGAGAGGGAGGGGGGACAGGGAGAGAGAGGGAGAGAGGATGAGAGAGAGAGAGCAAGAGATTGAGAGAGACAGGGATAGAGAGGGAGAGAGGATGAGAGAGAGAAAGAGAGAGCTTGATGAGGATGAGGAAGACAGAAGATAGAGTAGGGGTGGCTGGGTGTGTCGAGGGAAGATGAGGAAGGATGTAAGGACAGCAAAACTCAGATTCACTACAGGGAGAGAAACGAGGAGATTCACAGAGAGAGAGAGAGAGAGACAGAGACAGAGACAGAGACAGAGACAGAGACAGAGACAGAGACAGAGACAGACACACGATGAACACCCAATGGATGCTAGTGGGAGGAGCTATAGGAGGACAGGCTCATTGTAATGGCTGGACTGGAATTAATGGAATGGTATGAAACACATCAAACATACTGAAACCACATGTTTGACTCTGTTCCATCTATTCCATTCCAGTCATTACAATGACCCCGTCTTCCTATAGCTCGATCCATCAGCCTCCACTGTGAGAGACATTTGACCAAGTTAAACTCTTTACTTTAAACATCAAGTCAAAACAGGGGCATTAAGAGGAGAAAGAGATAGAAGGAGAAACAGATAGAGATGCAAGGGAAACAGAGGGAAGATGTGCTAGGATAGAAATAGAATCCAAAGAATGGGTTTGGATCTTCTAAACCATGGCAATTTGACTGGTAAACTCATGGGTACACTCATTGTCTCATGTCAGATGGCGTCACTCCTCCGCAACGCTCGTCTCTCAACCAATGTGTCTTGTAGGACGTGGAACTCATATATTCAAATTTGAAAATAGAGCATCCCCCTTAAAAATGTTTAAAAGATAGTTCCAAATTTCACAATATCACTGCGCTCTCATATGACTCTCCATGATATAGACAGAATAACTAGCTAGATAAATTATTAAACGTAGTGACAGTGATGTAATAGTTTGCAATTGTGAGGAAATAAAAACCTAGTGGTGCAAATTCTGTGCCAGGATGTTGGTCGCCAGTGCAGTGACTTGCTGTGCAGCTGTTTAACTAACTGTTGTAGCTAGCTACCTTACTGACAGTTTCTAGCTCTTCCTTCACTGACATAAATAGCTTGGTTAGCCTGTCTAAATTAACCCGGAATTGTAGACATGCAGCCCCACAATTAAGAGGAATTGACTGTTATCAGAAATCAGTCCGTAGATCAGCATGTTTCTCCATGATTGTATCATTGGGTCATCTGAGCACAGTCAGCAGCTGACTCTGGAGGCTACAGCAATGACTCGTGGCAGAAGAAAAGCTGCTTCATGAAAACTCATAATAATGTAAGCATAAGCACTACTACCTACAGTAGCTAGCCAGCTAGCTTTTGTTGGGAGATTCAACATTGTGTGTGCAGTACTAAGTAGGTAGCTGGTTGGTTAGCAGCATCGTTTTAATGAAATAAGGTTTATAGTGAATGGCTAAGATAACGTTAGCAAGCTACAGTTAATGTTGGACAAATTTATGCTAGCTTTCGTGCCATAGTCAAACTTCAGAAATACTGCTCAATGAAGCACAATAATTCTTAGCGAAATGTAAAAAGGGGCGACTAAGACTTCCTCACCAAAAAAGCATCAACATTATTGACATATTTATTGTTTTAGCTTAGATTTATTCAGACAGTTGAGGCAGAAATGGGGTTCAGCAGATTATGTCACCTAGATAATATTTTCGGATAGCAGAACTACTTTCAAGCTATCCCATTACCCTTTGCAAGATACAAAACAGATTAGTGCAAGTGGAATCGATGCGCTATCTGACATAAGACACTCACAATGGCTGACCTGCAATTTTTTCCATGGTAATTTGGAATGTTCTATCAATTTATGCTCGATTGCCATGGTAGGCTACTGTAGAATTTTCATTCAAATTACGCTAACTGACATTTTTTTAAATGTCAGTGGAGTTGACTCAACAAGTAACAGCAGAGATTGAAGGGGACACATCCTGCCTTCACTTCCTAATTTGCTCCTAGGTTGAAGCATTGAAGCACATCAGATAGCGCATCGATCCCGACCGATATGATCTGTCTCGTATCTCACAGAGTCATGGGATAGATCAAAAGTCGTTCAGCTACAATGTGCTGTCTAACATGAAAAAATCTAACCTACTAGGTGACATTGCAATGGCTTATTATTAAATCACTGTCACAACGTGTGTAATAAGTTAGCTAGGTATTCCGCATATTTCATAAAATTTAATGAGAGCGCAGGGATATCATAAATAAGGAACTATGTCTTAGTATTTGAATGGCGGATGCTCGTTAATATTCAAATTTGAATTGAGTTCCACATCCAACATGACAGATTGGTTGAGGGGCGAGCGTCACATAGGAGTGACACCATCAGACATGAGACAATGAAGTTGAAGATAAAGGTTAAGACAAGAGGATTCTAATTAAGTGATAATGCCCTCGAAGCTGGTGTTTGGAGCATATATTGGCACGGTTCCGTGCCAATATATCCTCCAAACACCGGCTTCGAGGGCATTATCCGTTTTATACAATGGGTTACCAACATATTCAAATAATGATTGACATATTTTAATTAAAAACATTATTTTTATGAATTTATTCATACTATTTCATCCTTCCACAAGATATAGTCTCGAAATAAATCTATGGTCGCTACCCAAGCCGGCTTCATTCGTTCTATTGGTTCGGTTGCCAGAGACGCGACCCAGTCTTTCAGTCTTTTTGTTCTGTATCTATGTACCCAGTCGTTTGTTCTAAATGTTCCATTGCCATGCTGGCTGGCAACGTTCTTATCCTTTGCTTGCTAGCTAGCCAACTACGGCTAACTTACAGTCACGTCAAACAGTGCAGACTGAATAACAACAGTAGCTGTATTTGTTTAAGCTGTTTTCTAGTGACATTTATTTGGATACATCCATAACACTGATCTAATGAGGCACGATTTCGCCTGGCATAGAAAATGGGCTCTCTCGTTAGGGCACTGCCGTTCAGAGGAGCTAGCCAACAGCACAGGTAACACCATCACTTCAAACTGAAGCTGGAAACACTGCACACTAGCTTTTCCAATTGACATTTCTTTGTATATATCCATAAAAATGATGCCAGCTGATTCATGATTTTGACAGGCTGAGAAACGCTGCCTGCCTCTCTCTCACCCCGACTCCTATACTTGCATTACTCTGGGACAGTTGGAGATCGAATTTGAATATTGAAACAATGTTGCAAATATCGGAGAGACAGACAGCAAAGTTTATACAAATCTCCGCTGTTAAAAACTAAATGTTAGTCTAAAAGAAATGTGAGATAATGTCTAGATGCTTTTTATAGTGGAGATAAAGTTTATAACTTCCCTGCCTGGGCTGATGAGACAGTGGATTGCACAGTCAGATGGAACCGAGTAAATAGGCATTTTAACGTCATAGATTTAGCCGGTGGTAACTTGTGGAATAGACACTGGCTGGAATCAGGTTTTAACCAATCAGCATTCACGATTAGACCCACCCATTGTATAATATCCCATAACTCTTTGCATTAATGAGGAAGAATTCTAAACTAAGGGACCAGCAATGCTAGTTAGCAAAGGCGCTGGTCCCCTGTTTCTTTTCAAAAGCTTTAGTATAGAATGATTACTTGGGTATCTTCAACCTAGCTTTGCTCCTATGGGTATACTCAAAATGGCAGCCTGTTCTATGGATTCTATTTATTATGGTGCCAGGTCCCTACTCAGTTTAAACACACACACACACACACACGCACACACATACACACACAGGGTGGAAAGCAAGTAATTGGGCTACATTAGGCATTTTGCCAGCACTCTGCAGAAATCAATTGAATAAATGTACTTATGAAATATGCAGTTATGTCCCCCCTCCTGATTCACTGAACCCTGACGACTGATAAAGAAAGCAATCTAAGGTTGTGGAGCCCAGACAGACTCATGCATGTAAAGTACTGCTCCACTTTCATTACCCCTGAATAATGTCAAAAAGAGCCTGGTTAACTCTCTCTGCACACATACACCCACACACCCTGCATAGCCCTACAGTCTGCAGATATAACACACGGACAGAGACACACATGCACACAGACACACACACAATGTTGTAAAATACTTCATAGTACTATTAAGCAGTTTTTTGGGGGTATCTGTTTTTTATTATTTATCTTTTTGAAGACTTTTACTTCACTATATTCCTAAAGAAAAGAATGTACTTTCTACTCCATACATTTTCCCTGACACCCAAAAGTACTTGTTATATTTTGAATGCTTAGCAATACAGGAAATTGGTCCAATTCACGCACATATCAAGAGAACATCCCTGGTCATCCCTACTGCCTTTGATCTGGCGAACTCACTAAACACAAATGCTTTGTTTGTTAATTATGTCTGAGTGTTGGAGTGTGCCCCTGGCTATCCATACATTTACAAAACAAGAACGGTGACATCTGGTTTGCTTAATATAAGGAATTTGAAATGATTTATACAATTGATCTTAAGTATACTTCAGCAATTACATTTACTTTTGATACTTAAGTATATTTAAAACCAAATACTTTTAGACTTTTACTGGGTGACTTTTACTTTTACTTGAGTCATTTTCGATTGAGGTATCTCTACTTTTACCCAGGTATGACAATTGGGTCTTTTTTCCACCACTGCATGCACACACGCACACACACACACACACACACACACACACACACACACACACACACACACACACAGACAGACAGACAGACAGACAGACAGACAGACAGGCAGACAGGCAGACAGGCAGACAGACAGACAGACAGACAGACAGACAGACAGACAGACAGACAGACAGACAGACACAGATACACAGCAACCCTCACTCCCACCCTCCACTACACCCCCTGCCAACAACCCTGGAGGCTTTGAAGGTTGCGATGACACGCAGATCTAGAAGGACAAAGCCCCAGTTCTTTAGGGGGGGGGCTTCCTTTTTAGTCTCTACAGGAGAGATCTAGAGAGAGAGGTGAAAAAAGGAGGGAGTAGAAAGGAGAACTCCAAGAGTTGCAGAACAAGCAGAGAGGGGAAACATGCCGTCTGGGATTTCCTATAAGTCTCGCAGAGTATAGAAGGCGGGAGAGAGAGAGAGAGAGAGAGAGAGACAGGGACAGAGAAAGACTTTAACAGTTGCAGTTTCTCCATCCAAGTGGGGGAAATCAACCATTTCCAGGCACAGGGACATGTACTTGTCTGTGGCGACCTAAATGCCAGAACTGGACAAGAACCTGACACTCTCAGCACACAGGGGGACACCTACCTGAAGGTGACAGTATTCCCTCCCAAATACAGTGCATTCGGAAAGTGTTCAGACCCATTGACTTTTTCCACATTTCGTTACGTTACAGCCTTATTCTAAAATGGCTTAAATCATTTTCCCCCTCGTCAATCTACACACAATACCAAACAAAGACAAAGTGGAAACAGGGTTTTTGAAATGTTTTAGAAATCTATTAAAAATTAAAAATGGAAATACCTTGTTCAGACCCTTGGCTATGAGACTCATTGAGATGTTTCTACAACTTGAGTCCACCTGTGGTAAATTCAATTGATTGGACATGATTTGGAAAGGCACACATACGTCTATATAAGGTCACACAGTTGACAGTACATGTCAGAGCAAAAACAAGGCCCTCAGGCCGAAGGAATTGTCCACAGAGCTCCAAGACAGGGTTGTGTCGAGGCACAGATCTGGGGAAGGGTACCAAAAAATGTCTGCAGCATTGAAGGTGCCTAAGAACACAGTGCCCTCCATAATTCTTAAACGGAAGAAGTTTGGAAGCACCAAAACTCTTCTTAGAGCTGCACGCCCGTCCAAACTGAGCAATCGGGGGAGAAGGGCCTTGGTCATGGAGGTGACCAAGAACCCGATGGTCACTCTGACAGAGCTCCTGAGTTCCTCTGTGGAGATGGGAGAACCTTCCAGAAGGACAACCATTTCTGCAGCACTCCACCAATCAGGCATTTATGGTAGAGTGCCAGATGGAAACCACTCCTCAGTAAAAGACGCATGACAGCCCACCTGGAGTTTGCCAAAAGGCACCTAAAGGACTCTCAGACCATGAGCAACAAGATTCTCGGCCTCCTGAATGGCGCAGGAATCTAAAGCACTGCATCGCAGTGTTGCAGCGTAACTACTGCCTAGGTTCGATCCCAGGCTGTGTCACAACCGGCCGTGACCGGGAGTCCCATAGGGCGGCACACAATTGGCCCAGCGTCGTCCGAGTTAGGGGAGGGTTTGGCCGGGGGGATTTACTTGGCTCATCGTGCTCTAGCGACTCCTTGTGGTGGGCCGGGATCCTGCGGGCTGATTTCGGTCATCAGTTGAACAATGTGTCCTCTGACACATTGGTGCAGCTGGTTTCCGGGTTAAGCTAGCGGGTATGAAGAAATGCGGCTTGGCAGGTCATGTTTCGGACGACGCATGACTCGACCTTCGCCTCTCCCGAGCCTGTTGGGGAGATGTAGGGATGAGACAAGATCGTAATCACGAAATTGGGGAGAAAAAGGGGGTAACAATTACAAAAACAAAGATAAAAATAAGAAACAAGAACAGAAACACTAAAAACAGAAACAAGGGTCTCTGGTCTGATGAAACCAAGATTGAACTCTTTGGCCTGAATGCCAAGCGTCACGTCTCCAGGAAACCTGGAACCATCCCTACGGTGAAGCATGGTGGTGGCAGCATCATGGTGTGGGGACGTTTTCAGTGGCAGGGACTGGAAGACTAGTCAGGATAGAGGGAAAGATAAACGGCGCAAAATACAGAGAGAGCCTTGATGAAAATCTGCACCAGAGCGCTCAGGACCTCAGACTGGGGCGACGGTTCACCTTCCAAATGGACAGCAATCCTAAGCACACAGCCAAGACAACGCAGGAGTGGCTTCGGGACAAGTCTCTGAATGTCCTTGAGTGGCTCAGTCAGAGCCCGGACTTGAACCTTATCGAACATCTCTGGAGAGACCTGAAAATAGCAATGCAGCGACGCTCCCCATCCGACCTGGCAAAGCTTGAGAGGATCTGTAGAGAAGAATAAGAGAAACTCCCCAAATACAGGTATGCCAAGCCTGTAGCATCCTACCCAAGATGACCCGAGGCTGTGATCGCTGCCAAAAGTGCTTCAACAAAGTACTGAGTAAAGGGTCTGAATACTTACAGTATATCTGATCTTTCAGCTTCCCTATCAAATCTAAACATTTCTAGCAGACAACCTAAGAAAATTAAAAACAATGACAAATGGTTTGATGAAGAATGCAAAAACATTAGAATGAAATTGAGAAACCTATCCAACCAAAAACATAGAGACCCAGCACACCTGAGCCAATGCCTTCACTATGGTGAAACACTAAAACAATACAGAAATACACTATGGAAAAAGAAGGAACAGCACATTAGATGTCAACTCAATGTAATTGAAGAATCCATAGAATCTAACCACTTCTCGGAAAATTGGAACACACTAAACAAACAACAACACCAACAGTTATTTATCCGAAATGAAGATGTATGGATAAAACACTTCTCCAATCTTTTTCACTTTATAACAAAAAACAAACTGCAAAAACATACACAGAACAAAAATATACACGCAACATGTAAAGTGTTTGTTTACATCCCTGTTAGTGAGCATTTCTTCATTGCCAAGATAATCCATCCACCTGACAGGTGTGGCATATCAAGAAGCTGATTAAACCAAATGATCATTACACAGGTGCACCTTGTATTGGGGACAATAAAAGGTCACTTTAAAATGTGCAATTTAGTCACACGTCTCAAGTTTTGAGGAAGCGTGCAATTGGCATGCAGGAAGGTCCACCAGAGATGCTTTTATTTTTTTGGCCAACAAATTCTTATTTACAATGACGGCCTACCGGGGAACAGTGGGTTAACTGCCTTGTTCAGGGGCAAAACGACAGATTTTGACCTTGTCAGCTCAGGGATTCGATCCAGCAACCCTTCGGTTACTGGCCCAACACTCTAACCTCTAGGCTAGCTGCCACCCCATGTTGCCAGATAATTGAATGTTCCTTTCTCTACCATAAGCTGCCTCCTATGTTGTTTTAGAGAATTTGGCAT
The DNA here is from genome assembly GCF_016432855.1 of Salvelinus namaycush. Taxonomy (NCBI): domain Eukaryota; kingdom Metazoa; phylum Chordata; class Actinopteri; order Salmoniformes; family Salmonidae; genus Salvelinus; species Salvelinus namaycush. The sequence continues at coordinate 15,063,912 of NC_052339.1, read as the reverse complement.
TACGTCCAACCGGCCTCACAACCACAGAACACATGTAATCAGGCCAGCCCAGGACCTCCACATCTGGCTTCCTCATCTGCGGGTTCATCTGAGGGGTGGTGGGGGGGAAAAAGCCCTTTTGTGGGGAAAACTCATTCTGATTGGCATGGCCTGGTTGCCAAGTGGGTGGGCCTATGCCCTCCAAGAGCCACCCATGGCTGCACCCCTACCCAGTCATGTGAAATCCATAGATTAGGGCTTAATGAATTTATTTCAATTGAATGATTTCCTTATATGAACTGTAACTCAGTAGAATCTTTGAAATTGTTGCATGTTGCATTTATATTTTTTCTCTGTATACATGATCAATTACACATCTTTGAATCAGCTATTAAAGACTATCAGAACACATTGGATTATCCAATTACATTGAATGATCTACAGGACAAATACAAACCCTCCAATCCAAATAGACCTGTAGTGTTGATGGTATCCTAAATGAAATTATAAAATATACAGACCACAAATTCCAATTGGCTTTACTTAAATTATTTAGCATCATCCTCAGCTCTGGCATCTTCCCCAATATTTTGAACAAAGGACTGATAACCCCAATCCACAAAAGAGGAAACAAATTCGACCCAAATAACTACCGTGGGATATGCATCAACAGCAACCTTGGGAAAATCCTCTGCATTATAATTAACAGCAGACTCGTACATTTCCTCAGTGAAAACAATGTACTGAGCAAATGTCAAATTGGCTTTTTACCAAATTACCATACGACAGACCAGGTATTCATCTTGCACACCCTAATTGACAAACAAACAAACCAAAACAATGGCAATGTCTTCTCATGCTTTGTTGATTTCAAAAAAGCTTTGGACTCAATTTGGCGTGAGGGTCTGCTATACAAATTGAGGGAAAGTGGTGTTGGGGAAAAACATTCAACATGATTAAATCCATGTACACAAACAACAGGTGTGCAGTTAAAATTGGCAAAATCTACACACATTTGTGACCCGATTCAGGAAACTAGGCATATGTCGCAAGTCACGACTTCACAGGAGAGCCGTTTGAACGAAAAAAAATATGTTTTTATCAAAATGCGTTTTTTGGCAGAAATGCCTTCTCGAACATGTGAACTTTCATGTGCAATAATATCAAACTTGTATGCAATCTGTAAATACAAATATAATTGTTAAATTACAAGCCTAATTGGTTTAGCCACAGAACAAGGGAACAACCTTCCAGCTAGCCATGATTGGCTGAGATAATGAGTGGGCTGGACATGCCGAGGGATGAGTTTGGATTGGTCTGCCATATAGCACGTGTCTGTCTATTGGAGCTGGTCAGTATGTCTAGGTAATCGTGTCGAACGCGGCTTTAAAAAAAAAGTATTGCGTAGTAAAACTGCATAAACCTAATGTCGAGTTAAAGTGTACTGTTAGCTAGCTTACGTTAGCTAGCTAGCTTACGTTAGCTGGCTGGCTCGCTAGCTAACGTTATGTGTATGCTCTTCACTTTCTGGAGGACCAAGTTTTGAAATCAGTGTAATTCGAGTATGATAGCTGAGGAGATGGAGAAAATACCAGTCTGGATTACATCTTCAAACAAGAGCAACCATGCATGGCATCAGACAGGAGACACGTCCAACCAGTCTAGCTAGCTACATTTCCAGACATTACACGTTTCTAATTTTGATTGAAAGTGGTTTCATTTCAAGTGTACTGTTAGCTAGCTAACATTAGCTGGCTGGGTTGCTAGCTAACGTTATGTGTATGATCTTATTCTTCGTATATCAGACACATTTCTTGACTAGTTATAGCCATAGAACTGGTTGGTTAGCTACCTGCAGATTCATACAGGGTAGTAACGTCATGAGTTGTGATTATGGTCCATTGTTTAGATAGCTAGCTACATGTCTTAACAAAAGACTCCACTATGCAAGTATCCATTTCAATAGAATGTCACTGGAACTGTTGATAGACTTACTAGCTGGTAAATTCGCTCTGGTACTAGCTGGTAAATTCGCTCTGGCAGTCTACTCGGATTTCAGACCATGGGTAAGATAGTCTAGTTAGCTACATTTTCAGATATTACGTGTTTCTAATTTTGACTAAATATTTTTCATTTCAAGTTAAAGTGTACTGTTATCTAGCTAGCTAACATTAGATGGCTGGCTTGCTAACTAACGTTATGTCATGTGTTGGGATTCATTGTTTACCTAACTAGCTACATTTGAAGTCAGAAGTTTACATACACCTTAGCCAAATACATTTAAACCCAGTTTTTCACATTTAATCACAGTAAAAATTCCCTGTCTTAGGTCAGTTAGGATCACCACTTTGTTTTAAGAATGTGAAATGTCAGAATAATAGTAGAGAGAATGATTTATTTCAGCTTTCATTTCTTTCATCACATTCCCAGTGGGTCAGAAGTTTACATACACTCAATTAGTATTTAGTAGCATTGCCTTTAAATTCTTTTACTTGGGTCAAACGTTTTGGGTAGCCTTCATCAAGCTTCATCAAGCACCCAATAAGTTGGGTGAATTTTGGCCCATTCCTCCTGACAGAGCTGGTGTAACTGAGTAAGGTTTGTAGGCCTCCTTGCTCGCACACGCTTTTTCAGTTCTGCCCAGAAATTCTCTATAGGATTGAGGTCAGGGCTTTGTGATGGCCACTCCAATACCTTGACTTTGTTGGAAGTATGCTTGGGGTCATTGTCCATTTGGAAGACCCATTTGCGACCGAGCTTTAACTTCCTGACTGATGTCTTGAGATGTTGCTTCAATATATCCACATAATTTTCCATCCTCTTGATGCAATCTATTTTGTGAAGTGCACCAGTCCCTCCTGCAGCAAAGCATCCCCACAACATGATGCTGCCACCCCCGTGCTTCACGGTTGGGATGGTGTTCTTCGGCTTGCAAGCCTCCCCCTTTTCCTCCAAACATAACGATGGTCATTATGGCCAAACAGTTCTATTTTTGTTTCATCAGACCAGAGGACCTTTCTCCAAAAAGTACGATCTTTGTCCCCATGTGCAGTTGCAAACCGTAGTCTAGCTTTTTTATGCCGGTTTTGGAGCAGTCGCTTCTTCCTTGCTGAGTGACCTTTCAGGTTATCTCGATATAGGACTCATTTTACTGTGGATATAGATACTTTTGTACCTGTTTCCTCCAGCATCTTCACAAGGTCCTTTGCTGTTGTTCTGAGATTGATTTGCACTTTTCGCACCAAAGTACGTTCATCTCTAGGAGACAGAACTCGTCTCCTTCCTGAGCGGTATGACGGCTGTGTGGTCCCACAGTGTTTATACTTGCGTACTATTGTTTGTACAGATGAACGTGGTACCTTCAGGCGTTTGGAGATTGCTCCCAAGGATGAACCAGACCTGTGGAGGTCTACATATTTTATAATACTGAATGGGTATAGACAAAGAAGGGCTCTCCAGTAGTAGCACCAAAACATTGAAAGATGGTTTTCTCAAAAATTTGTTTACAAGTTGATCAATTTTCAAAGCAGAATTCTTTTCCCATTGTTTCCTCAAATGCAATGTATGATATACCATTTTGTAGCTCTGAGTCTCTACTTTTATCCAATGTAACAAGAAATTCAAATTTTGCTACTAAAGACCAAATCCAGGTGGTGAGTCACATTTATTTCCACAGAGCCTTGGATTGAAACAGGGATGCAGCTTGAGCCCCACCCTCTTCAAAGTCCAGTATGTATCAATGAATTGGCGAGGGTCCTAGAACAGTCTGCAGCCCCCGGCCTCACCCTACTAGAATCTGAAGTAAAATGTCTACTGTTTGCTGATGATCTGGTGCTTCTGTCCCCAACCAAGGAGGGCTTACAGCAGCACCTAGATATTCTGCACAGATTCTGTCAGACATTGGCCTTGATTGTTAAATCTCAGCAAGACAAAAATAATGGTGTTCCAAAATAGGTCAATTTTCCAGGACCACAAATATGAATCCATCTAGACACCGTTGCCCTAAAGCAAGCACATTCTTTTTACCCTCCTCTACCTAAACATCGGCACCACAGGTAACTTCCACAAAGCTGTGAATGATCTGAGAGACAAGGCAAGAAGGGCCTTCTATGCCATCAAAAGGTATATAAAATTTGACATCCCAATTAGGATCTGGATTAAAATACTTGAATCATTGCCCTTTATGGTTGTGAGGTCTGGGGTCCTGTCATGGAAAATTACAGTCAAATTATTAGTCATGCTATACTGTGTTTTACTACTTAAAAAGTTGTCTCTTGTTATATGCTAGTGTTTTTTTCTAACCTGATATAAACTTGTCTTTGTGTAACTTAGCTGTAAGACTGGGCGTTTAGCTAAGATCTGTTTGGGTGTGACCGCAGTATGTGAGACATTCCGTGGTTTTACTATCTGCAGGAAGTCAGCTGTATGGAAACCTGCAGGAAGGAGCACATTATAGTGTGAACTGCGACAAATCGCAGATATACTGTTGAGCCCTCGTGCTAGTACATCTTAATCTGTACTGACAAACCAATCACCTTTTAAACCATGTTCTGTCGCTGTTTCCACACATCTGCTAACTGCCACATAGACAAAAGAGGTTGTACTTTCTCTATAAAAGCTGAGACCCAACTATGTTTGTTGGGCTCTTAACTCTGCACTGTTGAGTGGAGTGTTAACCGCTCCATTTTTGCAGATCTTATAATAAAGTTGCTGTTTGAAGAATTCCACAGGCTCTGGTTAGAGTTTCCACCACAGTCCGCTCACCAACCCAGAATTCACAAAATGTGACAAACACCAAATTGAAACTGCATTCATAATTCTGCAAAAACATCCTCTGTGCACAATGTACAACAAAGCAAATATGAGCATTCACAGACAAGCTAGCCGGAGTGTTTATGGACATATTCAATCTCTCCCTATCCCAGTCTGCTGTCCCCATTTGGTTCACCATTGTTCCTGTTCCCGAGAAAGAAAAGGTAACTGAACTAAGTGATTATTGCCCCAAAGCACTCACTTCTGTCATCACTAAGTGCTTTGAGAGGCTAATTAAGGATCATCTCATGTTCACCTTACCTGACACTCTAGACCCACTTCAATTTGCACAACGCCCCAATAGATCCACAGACGATGCACTGCAATGCACAATGCCCTATCCCATCTGGACAAGAGGAAAACCTATGTAAGCATGCAGTTCATTTACAACAGCTCAGTTTTCAACACCATAGTACTCTCCAAGATCATCATTAAGCTCGGGGCCCGTGGCCACGCATGCTTCCAACTCAATCATCAAGTTTGCAGAAGACACAATACTAGTAGGCCTGATTACCAACAATGATGAGACAGCCTACAGGAAGGAGGTGAGTGCCCTCGCGGAGTGGTGCCAGGAAAATAAGGAGCTGATTGCGGACTTCAGGAGACAGCAGAGGGAGCATCCACAACGACGGGGCCACATTAGAGAAGGTAAAAAGCTCCTCGGTGTACACATCACTGACAATCTGAAATGGTCCACCCAGACAGACAGTGTGGTGAAGAAGGAAGCCTCAGGAGGCTGAAGAAATTCGGTTTGGCCTCTAAGACCCACAAACTTTTAGAGATGCACCATTGACAGCCTCCTGTCGGGCTGTATCCCTGCCTGGTACGGCAACTGCATCACCCACAAACGCAGGGCTCTCCAGAGGCTGGTACGCTCTGCCCAATGCATTACCGGAGGCACAGTGCCTTCCCTCCAGGACATCTACAGCACCCGATGTCACAGGAAGGCCAAAAAGATCATCAAGGACATCAACCACCCGAGTAATGGCCTGTTCACCCCGCTATCATCCAGAAGGCGAGGTCAGTACAGGTGCATCAAAGCTGGGACCGAGAGACTGAAAACAGCTTCTATCTATCACTGGCCGGCCTCCACCCAGTACACTGCCCTGAACTTAGTCACTGTCACTAGTCGGCTACCACCCTGTTACTCAACCCTGCACCTTAGAGGCTGCTGACCTATTTACATAGACATGGAATCACTGGTGACTTTAATAATGGAAACTGGTCACTTTAATAATGTTTACATACTGTTTACTCATTTCATATGTATATACTGTATTCTAGTTAATGCCATCCTATTCAACTATTGCTGTACATATACTATTCTGTCCTACGTATTCTACAGATAAACAAAATATTCTATCGCACGCACACACGCACGCATGCACACACGCACGCACACACACAAACACACACACACACACACACACACACACACACACACACACACACACACACACACACACACACACACACACACACACACACACACACATACAGTACCAGTCAAAAGTTTGGACCCACCTACTCATTCAAGGGTATTTCTTTATTTTAATGATTTTCTATTTTATGAAATAATTGTGAAGACATCAACACTATGAAACCCCCCCCCCCCCCCCCCCCCCCAATAAAAAAAAAAAAAAAAAGTTAAACAAATCAAGCCACCATTTAACTTGATGACTGCTTTGTGCACTCTTGGCATTCTCTCAACCACCTTCATGAGGAATGCTTTTCCCACAGACCTGCACAGCTATTTTCAGGTCTCTCGAGAGATGTTAGATCGGGTTCAAGTCCGGGCTCTGGCTGGGGCACCCAAGGACATTCAGAGACTTGTCCCGAAGCCACCCCTGCATTGTCTTGGCTGTGTGCTTAGGGTTGGTATTGGAAGGTTAACCTTCACCCCAGTCTGAGTTCCTGACTGCTCTGGAGCAGGCTTTCATCAAGGATCGCTCTGTACTTTGCTCCATTCATCCGTCCTTCGATCCTGACTAGTCTCCCAGTCCTTGCCGCTGAAAAACATACCCACAGCATGATGCTACCACCACCAGGCTTCACCATAGGGATGGTGCCAGGTTTCCTCCAGACGTGACGCTTGGCATTCAGTCCAAAGAATTACATTTTGGTTTCATCAGACCAGAGAATTCTCGTGGTCTCAGAGTCCTTTAGGTGCCTTTTGGCAAACTCCAGGTGGGCTGTCATGCGTCTATACTGAGGAGTGGTTTCCGTCTGGCCACTCTACCATAAATGCCTGATTGGTGGAGTGCTGCAGAGATGGTTGTCCTTCTGGAAGGTTCTCCCATCTCCACAGAGGAACTCAGGAGCTCTGTCAGAGTGACCATCGGGTTCTTGGTCACCTCCCTGACCATGGCCCTTCTCCCCCAATTGCTCAGTTTGGCCGGGCGGCAGCTCTAGGAAATTTCAAACTTCTTCCATTTAAGAATGATGGAGGCCACAGTGTTCATGGGGACCTTCAAAGCTGCAGACATTTTTTGGTACCCTTCCCCAGATCTGGGCCTTGACACAATCCTGTCCTTATATAGACAGGTGTATGCCTTTCCAAATCATGTTCAATCAATAGGTGTCCACCACAGGTGGATTCCCATTGATCATCTCAAGGATGATCAATGGAAACAGGATGCACCTGAGCTCAATTTCGAGTCTCTTAACTTCTGGCTGCAAGCCCGAGGCCGGCCACAATATGACAACAGCCACTTCAAGTGCAGGGCGCGAAATTCAAAATGTATTTTTTAGAAATATTTAACTTTCACACATTAACAAGTCCAATACAGCAAATGAAAGGTACACATCTTGTGAATCCAGCCAACATGTCCGATTTTTTAAATGTTTTACAGCGAAAACAGCACGTATATTTATGTTAGCTCACCACCAAATACAAAAAAGGACAGACATTTTTCACAGCACAGGTAGCATGCACAAAGCCAACCTAACTAACCAAGAACCAACCAAACTAACCAACAAACAACTTCATCAGATGACAGTCTTATAACATGTTATTCAATAAATCTATGTTTTGTTTGAAAAATGTGCATATTTCAGGTATAAATCATAGTTTACATTGCAGCTACAATCAGAAATTGCACCGAAAGCAGCCAGAATAATTACAGACACCAACGTCAAATACCTAAATACTCATCATAAAACATTTCTGAAAAATACATAGTGTACAGCAAATGAAAGACAAGCATCTTGTGAATCCAGCCAATATTTCCGATTTCTTAAGTGTTTTACAGCGAAAACACAATATAGCGTTATATTAGCTTACCACAATAGCCAGAAACACAAACCATTCCCCAGTAGCAAAAGTTAGCGATCGTAACAAACCAGCAAAAGATATATAATTTTTGACTAACCTTGATAAGCTTCATCAGATGACAGTCCTATAACATCAGGTTATACATACACTTATGTTTTGTTCGAAAATGTGCATATTTAGAGCTGAAATCAGTGGTTATACATTGTGCTAACGTAGCAGCTTTTTCCCACAACGTCCGGATATTTTTCTGACACTTTTTCTGACACACATATTCTGACCAAATAACTATTCATAAACATAACTAAAAAATACATGTTGTATAGGAAATGATAGATACACTAGTTCTTAATGCAATCGCCGTGTTAGAATTCTAAAAATAACTTCATTACGATATGCAGTTTACGTTATGGCGAGAGAGTACCCAAAACCTGGCCGCAAACGACTAGTTCACATGTACGACAGATATATGAAATAACATCATAAAATGGGTCCTACTTTTGCTGATCTTTCATCAGAATGTTGTACAAGGGGTCCTTTGTCGGGAACAATCGTTGTTTGGTTTTAGAACGGCCTTTTTCCCTCTCGATTTAGCAAGCACACTTGCCAAGTGACGCGAATCTCTCCATCGTCAACAAACTCAGAGAACGGCACACGGCAAAACTCCCGAAAAAATTTCAATAATCTGATTAAACTATATTGAAAAAACATACTTTACGATGATATTGTCACATGTATCAAATAAAATCAAAGCCGGAGATATTAGTCGTCCATATCGACAGCTTATCAGAAGGCAAATCCAGGTCCCTTGACGCGCTCTCCAGAAAACAGGAAACTGGTGACACGTCATACAAAGAGCATTTATTCGAGCCCAGATCAAGTTACACACTCAATTTCTTCTCTCACTGCTTGTCGACATCTAGTGGAAGACGTATGAAGTGCATCTAAACGAATAAATATCAAGGACTTTAATAGGCAGGCCCTAGAAGAGAGCATCGATTTCAGATTTTCCACTTCCTGTCAGGAAGTTTGCTGCAAAAGGAGTTCTGTTTTACTCACAGATATAATTCAAATGGTTTTAGAAACTAGAGAGTGTTATCTATCCAATAGTAATAATAATATGCATATTGTACGAGCAAGAATTGAGTACGAGGCCGTTTGAAATGGGCACCTTTTATCCGGCTACTCAATACTGCCCCTGCAGCCCAAACAGGTTAACAAAGGGTCTGACTACTTATTTAAATAAGGTATTTCTGTTTTTTTTATACATTTGCACACATTTCTAAAAATCTGTTTACGCCTTGTCATTATTGGGTTGTAACATGTACACTGGGAGTTGGGAAGCAAGTACAGGAAGTGAATAATTTAATAAACAAACAAACGAACATGGAACAAAACAAGAAACATGAAAAGCGTACAGACTTGAAACAGACACAGAGTCAATAACGCCTGAGGAAAGATCCAAATGGAGTGACAGATATAGGGGAGGTAATCAGGAAGGTGATGGAGTCCAGGTGAGTCTCATAATGCGCAGGTGCGTGTAATGATGGTGACAGGTGTACATAATAACGAGGAAACTGCCGACAACGAGCGCCAGAGGCGGAGCGGAGGTAGACGTGACATGGGTATTCTGTGTACACTGATGGGGATTTGTTTTTTATTTCATCCATTTTAGAGCAGAATTAGGCTGATACACGCTAATGATCAAAATCCAGAAAAGAGCCTTCAAATGCCACAACCACCTAAAAGGAAGCGATTACGAAACCTTCCATAACAAAGCCATCACCTACAGAGAGATTAACCTAGAGAAGAGTCCTAGAGCTAGTCCTGGGACAAACAGACCTCACAGAGCCCCAGGACAGCAACACAATTAGACCCAACCAAATCATGAGAAAACAAAAAGATAATTACTTCACACAAAAAAACAGAGCTAACTGGAATGCTATTTGGCCCCAAACAGAGAGTACACAGTGGCAGACCACTGTGACTGACAAAATTAAGGAAAGCTTTGACTACGTACAGACTGATTGAACATAGCCTTGCTATTGAGAGAGGCCACCGTTGGCAGACCTAGCTTTTAAGAGAAGACAGGCTATGGCACACTGCCCACATAACTGAGCTGCACTTCCTAACCTCCTGCCAAATGTATGACCATATTAGAGACACATATTTCCCTCAGACTACACAGACCCACAAAGAAATAGAAAACAAATCACATTTTTATAAACTCCCATATCTATTGGGTGAAATACCACAGTGTGCCATCACAGCAGCAAGATTTGTGACCTGTTGCCACAGGAAGAGGGCAACTAGTAAAGAACAAACACTATTGTAAATACACCCACATTTATGTTTATTTATTTTCCCTTTTGTACTTTAACTATTCGCACATCTTTCTAACACTGTACATAGCCATAATATGACATTTGAAAACTTTGAAACTTTTGTGAGTGTAATGTTTACTGTTGTTTACATGTATTTCACTTTTGTTTATCTAATTTACCTGCATTGGCAATGTAAACATATGTTTTCCATGCCAAAAAAGCCCTTTGAATTGAATTAAATTGAGAGAGAGAGCGTGCGAGAGAGCGTGCGAGAGAGAGAGAGAGAGAGAGAGAGAGAGAGAGAGAGAGAGAGAGAGAGAGAGAGAGAGAGAGAGAGAGAGAGAGAGAGAGAGAGAGAGAGAGAGAGAGAGAGAGAGAGAGAGAGAGAGAGAGAGAGAAGGAGTTGGCATACTGTCCTACTTCCCAAATTGTTTCCAGCAGCTTCGAAGAGGAAATACCATTCTGGGAGCAAGATCCTTTTGACTGTGTAAAACATTATTGCCATTGTTTCTGTCTGAGGATTTTAAACTAAAACACCTGCCCGAAACAGAGGCCCAGGTTAGAGGAGACTGGAGGGTTTGATTTACTGTTGTATCTTTATTGGAGGTTTGCTTTCAAACCATGAAAGCCAAAGCCAAAATGTACTTCAAGAAATGGCCCAGATTTGAACCTGTATGTGTGTGATTAGCGTTTAGCATAACTATTCACATTTGGAGGGAAAGCATGTTCATACTAACTGTTCATAGAAAAATAGCCAAATCGTACCAAAACACCCTATTCACTATACAGTGCACTACTTTTGACCAGGGTCCATAGAGAATAGGCTGTCATTTGGGACGCTTGTTCTTCTCTATGAATAGAATTTGCCTCTATCTCTCATCTTATTCTATCTCCACCTACCATGGCCATTTCATATTGCTCTTCACTCCCCTTCCATCTCTAATAAAGCTGTCTTCCCTTCTAAGAGCTCTGAGACATTGGCTCTGTTGAAAAGCCCAAGATATACTGTAGAATGCATATTTGTGGTAAAGAAGTATAGAAATGTGTGAAAATGTTTAAGCGTCCAAAGAATGCACGTCTGCATAGAGTGAAAGGAGGTCAGTCAACCTGAATTTTTTAACATTTAGGCTGCATCCCAAATAGCACCCTATTCCCATAGGGCTCTGGCCAAAAGGAATGGACTATGTAGGTAGAGTAGAGGGAGCCATTTGGGGCGCCGACATAGATACTTCCCATTCCAGTACCCAGACATAATGATCCAAAGGCATGTATGAAATAACAGCATATACTTTCACCTTAAAACCACATCACAGAATTGTTCAGTCTTGTCCTTACTGCAACTTATTTTTTCTTGGAAAGTATGTGTTGTATAATATAACTCGTATACGGCCGGAGTCTTATGGTTGCATCCTAAATGGCAACCCTGGTCAAATGTAGTGCACTACATAGGAAATATGGTGCAATTTGGGACATAACTTAATATCTGTTTCATGTTGTTGAAGGCAACCAGAAGCAACAGATTGTCAAGTTGAGTACCTTAATGCACCATAATGTGGAGGCGAGAGAACATCTTCCCATTGGACGAATTGAGAGGGAAAAACTGGCAGAAGAACCATCATCCTCTTCACTTTCCCAGCCAGACAGAACACGGTTGATATTGTCACTGGAGAAAAGATAGAGATTGATCAGGAAGAGCGGTGACTCAGACTTGTGGAGAAGTTCCCTTAAGCTTTTAGAGAGGTGTCTAATTTAGGCCAATGAGTGAAGATATCACAGAACCCAAATCTCATGAGAGGAAGCATTTGGTAAAATCCACCCTATTAGGGCACTTGTTTTGACCAGAGCCTTACATCCTGTAGGGAATAGAGTGTCATTTGAGACTACATGTCATTCTAGAGTCAGAGGCATCTCATCTACAACCGGATTTGTGCACAGTTGAACGAGCAGCTCACAGAGTTTATTGAGTACACTACACGTTTACAACATACCGTGTAACTATATCATCATAATCCTGGCCCTTTGTATTAAGATACCAGATTTAATTCTGACAGATGACTCAGTTACTGAATACGACTATCGCCCAATATAGCCTCGGTGTCCTCTTGTTCACCCTCTTCACTAGTAGGCATAATAGAGCCTATTCTTCACTGTCCCATTAAACACATCAGCTCTATTGAATACAAGCCATTTGAAAGCGGCAGTACCCTTGAGCATAGCAATTAACCTAGTAGAGCTGCATCTTATATTCACTAATACATATATGAACACATAGTCCATGCCTACTGCCCTCTGCTAGATGGTGTGATAAGCCATTGAGTCCCATAATAATATCCCCATCGATCACAGTTGATCACCAAGACTGGAGTCCCAGGGGTGGCTTGGAATGCTTTATCAAGACTGGGAATTTAGAGGTTGAGAGGAGCATGGTTACTTTGCTTTGAGGCACTAATTTGTATCTATAAAGCTACAGCATTATCATTGAATCATATCTCTGAGGAAACCTAGGTAACATAGGTTACATGGGAGGGGGGGGGGGTAAAGGGGAGGGAGAGACAGAGAGAGAGAGAGAGAGAGAGAGAGAGAGAGAGAGAGAGAGAGAGAGAGAGAGAGAGAGAGAGAGAGAGAGAGACAGAGGGAGAGAGAGACGAGGTGTCTATAGGTCAATAGTAACCTCATCAGAAATATGATGGCAGTAACTCAATGCTAAGACAGGGGCGTGTAGCGTATCTTTAGTGTAGTCATGTCAGTCATTGATTTAAGGCATGCTTGTCCTTGGACCTTGACATGAAGGTACTTCATTGTAAGTGTAGATCAATTGGCTAAGCTGACAAGGAGAAATACTGAAAGGTTTCTTGGTAGCCTTCATTTGTGTGTTAGACAACATAGATGTGTGACAAATAAAACACACTCCGTTCATTTCACAGAAAAGCCTTTCCAAGAAAAGTACAAGTGTATTCCGATACCTTGCTATGTAGTCTCTAACGACGACAAAACACAAATGTTACGCCTGTTATGAAACTGGGATTTGAAGGAGAATGTGGAACAACTCCTCCAGTGCGCTGGTTCTGCATCGATAGAACTTCGGAAGTGGGATGTGTACAACACATCAATAACCCCTACCACTATTATGATGCGTTTTTAGAGTTTCCTGAAGTTCATATGCAATAATCAATCCGCAGGCAATGATTTCCAACTTGATTTTTACGACACAATTGTCTCCGCTAGCTTCCATAAAATCTTCATGTCCTTTCATAACAAGTATCGGCCGGACTGCTGGTGTGTTATTATTTTAGTGATGATGTTAATGATGATAGAACATTGGAGCGTTTCCAACCACCATGGAAATTGCCTTCGGCGAAAAGATAGCAACCAAAGAGTTGAATGTCTTTTATAGCTTTGTTTTCATTGTGCAATGAGGTTGTTATGGTTCTCACTGGGTGGAGTGTCATCCTTAAAGTTTGTCTCAAAGCAGTGATCCATGGCAAATAGCTAGAGTCAAGAAGATCGTTGCGACAGGTTTATAATATCAATCAAACATTGGCCAAAAGGAAAGAGAAGATAAAAAATAATAGAGAACTGTGCAAACAGAAAATCTGCTGTTTCAAATGGCCCTCTTGATAATTTGCCAAACGAGAAAACTTTTTGGAGTTACTCGTCGTTTTTTTCCTGTTTCACTTTCACTGGTATCAACAGAATGTACACACAATGCCTAATGCAAGTCCACTGACTACAAGTTGCCACTTGAGCCAAATATGGTTTTGTGCAATGCTTGTTGTTATCACATTGATACAGAGGTTTGAATGTTCAATGCTGAAGTACAGTCCAGCGGCTAAGTGAAAAAAAAGGTATTTTGGGATAACCAACATTCTCCCACAGCTAGGGCATATCCAAAGAAGTATTTTTGGCTATAGTACCATCTCAGAATTTGTCTATTACCCCCTTAATTGTATTGAACTAAACTAAAAGTATTTGATTTCATCCACTCATACACAAAACTAATTTAGCACAATAAGCCCCTCCCTTATCATACCCTCTTATTTTGTTTTATTAATCGCCTATGTATTTTATGTTAATTCACATTTTATGTTCAACGTTGGTCGTTTGCCATTCCCCCATAACTGAAATTGCCTTTGTAGCCTGAGAGCATTTTTGCATTTTCTAATGTTTCAAATCATCTCTCTTTTGTAGTCTGATGTGATTGGGCTATAGCTCAACGTAGTGTATGATAGATTATAGAACACCTCTTTCTCAAGAGCCATAGTATTGCCATTGCCATCCATTTAAAAGCTTCACATTATTAAAAGCTGTTTACTGTATAGCAGACAGCAAGTCTACCTAAAGACTTAACTATAAAACGCACAACATCTATGGTCCGTGGAGACTGTGATACCACAGACCACGGAGCGCTATCTAATGTAAGACAATGGAGGTTTTCACTCATATCGTGTCAATGCCTCCCTGTAGAACTTCTCACTGGTACAGTACACATGCACATATAATTCTCTGGGGAGATCACTTCTAAATTCTATTGTGTAAAGAGCCTCAAGTCAATGGTTTTCTAAAAAGTGCAGCCATTGACCAAAATATATAGCTGTCCAACTCTAATACTGTTAAATGCAACAGTTCAGGGTATGCTTATTTTTTGGTTGTTGTTATAAAACTACCATCCCTGAAATGTTCTTCTTTAATTCGTTGAGATATATTTTTCGGTCATGTCCTCCTTGTAAAGTGGGCTACCAGCTGAGGCTGTGTGAACCCGGAGCAAGGATCCATCTGGATGCCCAAACGGGACGTAGGAGGAGGGGAGAGTCATAGAGAGAGGTGTGAAGAAGGGACCAGAGTTGGCCACTGACACAGCCTTCCTAAAAGTCAGTCAGTCAGTGCCATAATAAGAACAGATTGTGGTAGGAGGGATGGAGGGATGGAGGGATGTGTCCCATTTCTAAAAGTGAGTAACACAGAGACCAGATGACAGCAAGCTCTGAAACTCAGTCAAACAGGCCATCAGAGAGCGAGAGAGAGAGAAAGAGAGAGAGCGAGAAAGAGGAGGTGTATAATTGGAAAGAGGATGATGATGATGATGATGATGAGCTCATTCACAGCCAAAATTGGTTTCACAATAACACCATGCACAGGGGAACACTTTCAAAACAACAAACATAAAACAACAAACTGTTTTGGTAGGATTTGGCCCATGATTACAGCTCATGAAGTCCTCCACTCAAAATTGAGACAGAAATGAATCTGAAATATTGGGTTGCTAAGGAAAAATAAGATGTTATCCTATTGTATAACCTGGCATATGGTGAAATAATGGATGGTGTGTGTGTGTGCACGTGCGGCGTGTGGTCATGTTTGTGTGTGTGTGTATTGTGTGCTTGTCTGCAGACTATATGTCTTGTCCTTCAACCCCCACTGGCACACATATGGTCCCCTGCCACCTCGCCATGTGTGCTGCAGGGTTTAGAGTACTGTACAGTTAGTATCCTGTTCTCTGAGTGGCGTCACTCTTGTTCCCTATGCCAAAGTCAATAACTGCACCACCCGTAATTGTAAATGGCAAGATTAGATCATTCAATTGATCCTGACTATACTCTAAATTGATCCAACGAGCTGGATGTGTAAGGTTATAAGTAATTGATTTGAGAGCCTCTTGGAAACGCTATTATAGTTTAAAATAAAGCTTTTCTAGTTGGTGCAGAGCTTTACTCTATTTAGTGAAATATGATTATTTTCCACAATGCCCATTGGAATTTGATACTCAACCAGAAATATCAATCAAATGTATTTGTAAAGACATTTTCACATCAGCAGTTGACACAAAGTGATTTACAATAACCTGGCTCTAGACACCAAAATGCAAGCAGAAGCAAAATCATATTGTCCACAAATCATGTTAGTAAAAATGTGTCCTTACTGGTTGCTAACATGTAGAGGGCAGACAGACTACACTGTACAGGTCCACGCTCAGCAGATTAAGACAATGAAAAAAGCCTGACATGGAAAAGGGCTTGGCCTCCGACAGAGAAACACAAAACCCAGAGACGTATCAAAGTCCGTCTGAAACGCGACGTTGATCGATGTTATCTGAGAAACGTGCGGCCATATTCTACTCCCCCCACTATCTCAACACGCACAACAATTCAGTTAGCGCTCCTCTCCCACTACACGTAACAAGATTAGCGCCGAGCGAGGAGCCACGGCGATACACATCTCTCCCCTCGCTCGCTCATGTTTCATTCCCGTTAGGAAATAAATAAATGAGGAGAAATAAAGCTCGGCTGTTAACAATGGGCCTTCCTTCCTTCATCTGTATTCAGAAGCGCTACCTATTGTTGATCACCTGAATTCTAGCGTGTTTGCTTATCTCGCCGACTCACTCCCGTGCCCTCTACACTGTATTCCTTGTGGCATTAGAATGTTGCAGGCTACATTTACTTTTAATAATCCAATTCAGTGTATCCAATGTGTTTGTATTAGCTTTGAGCCACTTGTCATATCATTGACATTCACTTTGAATATCTAGCTACAGTCCGTCTTCCCTGAACACGTGTATTTGTTTCGGGAGACCTACTGTATGTCGATAATGGCTAGGTTATTGTAATGTCTCTGGCCTTAATAGTACTGACTGACTGTCATGTGTGTCATGGTTGTATGTAAAAGGTTTGCCTACTTTATACAGCTTGACCTCAGAGTTAATGCGAGTATTAATGGTTAATAGGTAAGGCCAGGGGGTTTAATATATCATCAAATTATATTATATATCTGAGCTGACAACAGATCAGCTTGAAGAAACCATCGATTTTTGTGTGTGTGTGTGTGTGTGTGTGTGTGTGTGTGTGTGTGTGTGTGTGTGTGTGTGTGTGTGTGTGTGTGTGTGTGTGTGTGTGTGTGATATTAAAATAGGAAATCTAAACTAGAGACAAACAGAATATTTCCTCTCCCTCCTCCTGTCACCAAATCCTCTGATAATCCAACAACCTGTCTGTCGTTATGTAACGAAGGCTGGCTTCTTAAAATACGTTCCCACAGTCTTCCTGGTGATGGCCTTTTAAAACATGGTATAATCCCAGGATCCCCCTGGGTCTGTCATTACATGGTATAATCCAACGACCCCTCCCACCCCATCCTCCACCGCCACGCGGTTCTGGTGCCATGGGTCTTGCCAGCTGCTACCAATTCTTATAATCTTCATCTACATCATGATTCTCTTCATGTGGTCCCTCCTTATAAGGATCAGCTAGAGTAGAAAACCTCCCATTTAGTCAAAACCCTCCCATAGAGTCAAAAAACCTCCCATTTTGCAGCATTGGTTTCCCATGTTGGATCTTGGTTGCTTTTCACGTGTGATATGACTGTATTGTCTGTAATGTCCCAGGGATGTAACATACTACATGCCTGTCTTGTCCGTGTGTTGTGGTTTTTACCTCCATGTTGCATGGACAGAAATACAGTGATGTCATTGTGACTGTGTGTAATCTGTTTTCTCCGAGGGTGATCTGGCACCACCAGACCTCCACACAGAGCCTGTACACATGTCACTTCCTCTCCCAGCAGCCCCCTGTGTAAACGTATCACAGGAAATGTGCCTTTTCTTGATAACCCTGACTCACTGACTAAACTGTGCCGTGCCAGTCAGAAAGTGCAGGTGAGGGAGTGTTATAGATGGGCCGCTAGATGGGCGAGCTGCAAAGTCAAAATTGGCTATATTGTAAAAATTCAGGAAAATTAAAATGTGCTTTTTGGTCTTCATTTAAGGTAAGGGCTAGGCAATAGGGTTAGTGGGGTGGTTAAGGTTAAAGTTAGGTTTAAATAAATTTTTATGACTTTGTGGCTGTGGCAGCTAGTGACTATTCTGCAGAGCTGCCTACAGAAGTCGAATCATGACAATAAACACTAACCTGCCATTGTTAGCCTGGGATACAAACCCTCTGATGGAGCTGCTCCAAAATGAATCAGTGAAGTGAAACAACAGTGAAGTGGAGAGTTATTATACAATGTGGATTCCAGGCTATGACACTGGTTAGACACCATAATCACCAGCAAAGTACACTCTTTTTCAGCAAGTACACTAGATCCACCAGGCTAGCCAACCCATTCACTACAACAGTCTGTGGATGTGGTTCTTATTGATGTTCACTTGAGGTCTTTACTCTTAAGGCTATGACACTAGTTGAACATGATACAGAGATGCACAGCCCAGCCGAAGACCCATCCATTTTCTCATTGTGTGCCCACCATTGCATATATGTCCTACTGGGCAATTCATTTTCCTGATGCATGTGAGACTCTATTTAGATAAATGGTGCAGATATCTGAATGGCAAACATTAAACCCTGACTGGTAGATTTATAGATCAATCTGCAAGCCTGCTGAAAACACCACGGATCAGCTCTTTCTTTCCCCTGCAAAGGTTCCTTTTCCTTCACCACAACGTTTTTAAAGAAAGATTACACTAATAATTAATAATATATTGGCGGCAATAAAACAGTGGGATTTATACTAGTAATTTTTTTCCTGAGTTTGTGGTGATGTGTACTTGATGATCTGATGTTATTAGCTCATTTTGAAATGTTTACAAGGCAATAATCCACACTGCACTCTTGTATGCTTTAAGTGAAGCGAGAAAAACTGCCCAACTGAGCATTTTGCTTTGGAGACTATGTTGGGCAGTAAGAGAGACCAGGGGAACAAAGTAATTGGGGTCACTTGTAACAGCTTAATAACTCAAATTAGAAACTACTTAGAAAGCTTTTATCCAGTGTGCTAATGCTTGGTTAGTGTCTCTTGAACTGACAGTTGATTTGCTATGGCTCTACTCATCAATCTAGCAAGAAGGCAATATTTGGAGTAATGTAGTTGTGCCCCCCCCCCCCCCCCCCCCCCCATAAATGGATTATTTATGTCTGGGAAAGAAAACCCATATGACCCAGTACATAATGCAAGTATAATAAACCATATACAAATATGATAATATTATAGTGAATTCATGACATGTGAATTAATTAGCCCTTTTCATGCTTTATGATGTCTATATATAGTTGCAATCAGTTTTAGCAACATCTACCCAAAATATTTCACGTTCTTTAGTACTTTACCCAAAATATCATGGCATTAGTGATATTTAAAAAAGCTAGCTTTTTCTTGGTTCTACTGTGCTTACGTTTCCGGTGTAAAATAAAAAATGTTTTGGACTTCCACACAAAATTACTTCTTTACTTATCTTAGGTTTAGGGAAGTGTGTTGGTCACATTCTTTATCGTACAGCTATGAAAGTTATATATTTAGAATCACATCCTCGGTAGGAATCCAGCGATGGCTGTGTGACAGTGGGCGTCAACCTTTTCTAAAGACGGCCCCTTTGAGGTGATGTGGCAAAGAGCTGACAAAATGGATTGTAATGACTCAGCCAAGAACTGGATAGAGCCAGAGACATGTTTATTTGACAGAGAAGCGTTTGAATGTCCTAGAGCAGTAGGTTTTTTGTGTTCTGACTTAGAAAACAGTGGGAAATGAATCAAATAAATCATGTAAACATATTAGAAGTAATTACCAGTAAATTTAGTGTTTTATCGACAAAAAAATGTGTTTTGAGACCCTAAAGTAAATATACACTTCCCTATGTATTTATTTGGACAGTGAAGCTAAGACTTTTAATTTGGCTGTATGCACCTGTCACGCCCTGACCTTAGTTCCTTTTTTATGTTTTCTATTTCTATGTGTTTGGCCTGGTATGGTTCCCAATCAGAGGCAGCTGTCTATCGTTGTCTCTGATTGAGAACCATACTTAGGTAGAACCTCTACCGCTTCTCTCTCCCGGATCCGGGATCCTCCTCATCAAAAAAACTGACTAGCATAGCCTAGCCTAACGGGACAGGGATATCATATAATATAATTTTCATGAAATCACAAGTCCAATACAGCAAATGAAAGATAAACGTCTTGTGAATCCAGCCATTATTCCCGATTTTTAAAATGTTTTACAGCGAAAACACAATATGTATTTCTATTTGCTAACCACAATAGCCAAACACACAACCGCATATTTTCACCATGTTTCCACCGCATAGGTAGCTTTCACAAAACCGACAAAATAGAGATAAAATTAGTCACTAAGCAAGAAACAACTTCATCAGATGACAGTCTTATAACATGTTATACAATACATTTATGTTTTGTTCGAAAATGTGCATATTTGAGGTATAAATCATAGTTTTACATTGCAGCTACCATCAAAAATAGCACAAAAGCAGCCAGAATAATTACAGAGAGCAACGTGAAATACATAAATACTCATCATAAAACATTTATGAAAAATACATGGTGTACAGCAAATGAAAGATAAACATCTTGTGAATCCAGCCAATATTTCTGATTTTTTTAAGTGTTTTACAGCGAAAACACAATATAGAATTATATTAGCTTACCACAATAGCCAAACACACAAACGCATTTATTCACCGCAAAGGTAGCTTTCGCAAAAACCAGCAAAAGATATAAAATGAATCACTAACCTTTGGACAACTTCATCAGATGACTGTCTTATAACATCATGTTATACAATACAATTATGTTTTGTTCGAAAATTTGCATATTTATAGCTACAAATCCTGGTTATACATTGTGAATACGTAGCATCGATTCACCAGAATCTCCGGAGATATTTTGGACACTCACCTAATCTGACCAAAGAACTCATCAAAAACTTTACATAAAAATACTTGTTGTATGGCAAATGAAAGATACACTGGTTCCTAATGCAACCGCTGTGTTAGATTTAAAAAAATAACTTTACCATAACATACAGCTTGCGTTATTGCGAGACAGCGCTCACCAAAACGGGGGAGAATAGGACTCAACATTTTACACAGAAATACGAAATAACATCATACATTTTTTCTTACTTTTGCTGAGCTTCCATCAGAATGTTGTACAAGGAGTCCTTGGTCCAGAATAAATCGTTGTTTGGTTTTAGAATGTCAATTTCTTCTGTCGAATTCGCGCCACAATGCTAGCCAAGGTTGCTAACATTCCCATCCTCTCTTGACGCAAAGAACGGAAAACTCCAAAAGTCCCAATAAACGTTGAATAAACTGATAAAACTCGGTTGAAAAAACCTACTTTATGATGTTATTATCACATGTATCAAATAAAATCAGAGCCGGAGATATTCGCCGTGTAAACCGAACGCTTTTCAGAAGACAATGTCGAGCTCCGCCGCGCGCCTTAGAAGACAAAGAAAATTCCGGACCTGTCACTCCAAAAGCTCTTGTTCGACCTCAGATCAAGCTAGACACCCCATTCCACCTTCCACTGCCTGTTGACATCTAGTGGAAGGCGTATGAATTGCATGCATATCGATAAATAAAAGCCAGTTGAATAGGCAGGCCCTGAAACAGAGCCTCGTTTTCAGATTTTTCACTTCCTGTATGGAAGTTTGCTGCAAAATGAGTTCTGTTTTACTCACAGATATAATTCAAACAGTTTTAGAAACTTGAGAGTGTTTTCCATCCAATAGTAATAATAATATGCATATTGTATGATCTAGATAAGAGTACGAGGCCGTTTCATTTGGGCACGATTTTTTCCAAAGTGAAAACAGCGCCCCCGTATTGACAAGAAGCTTTAGGTAGCCTTTTCCCACCTGGTGTTTGTGGGTAGTTGTTTTCTGTTGTGTGTCTGCACCAGCCAGAACTGTTTCGGTCGTTCTCTTTGTTATTTTTGTTATTTCAGTGTTCATTTAATAAATATGGACACGTACCACGCTGCACCTTGGTCCTCTCCTTCCAACAGTCGTTACAGCACCAGCATTTTGGATTTGAGATCAAATGTTTTATAAGAGTCAAAATTACAGAATGTTACCTTTTATTTGAGTGTATTTTCATACGTCTCTCTTTTACCATTTAGAAATGAATGCACTGTATCTAGTCCCCCCATTTGAAGGTGTCATAAGTGTCACGTTCCTGACCTGTTTTCTCTTGTTTTTGTATGTGTTTAGTTGGTCAGGGCGTGAGTTGGGGTGGGCATTCTATGTATTGTGTTTCTATGTTGGGTTTAATGTGTTGCCTGATATGGTTCTCAATTAGAGGCAGGTGTTTGACGTTTCCTCTGATTGAGAACCATATTAAGGTAGGCTGTTCTCACTGTTTGTTGGTGGGTGATTGTCTTCCGTGTCTGTATGTATGTTCGTACCACACGGGACTGTAGCGTTTGTTTGTAGTCTGTACCTGTTCGTGCGTTCTTCGTGTATTTGTAAGTTCTCATGTTTTAGGTCAGTCTACGTCGTTTATTTGTTTTGTAGTTTGTTTAAGAGTTTTCGTGTTTCGTCGTTCTGTTAATAAATATTCATTATGTCTTCATCACCCGTTGCGCCTTGGTCCGCTCATTCACCACAAGACGACCGTTACAATAAGTATTTGTACAAATTCACTTACAGTGTATTACATTTTGTCAAAAGTTTAGTATTTGGTCCCATATTCCTAGCACGCAATGACTAAATCGAGCTTGTGACTCTACTACTTGTTGGATGCATTTGCAGTTTGTTTTGGTTGTATTTTAGATTATTTTGTTCCCAATTGAAATGAATGGTAAATAATATATTGTGTCATTTTGGAGTCACTTTTATTGTGAATAAGAGTAGAATATGTTTCTGAACACTTCTACATTAATGTGGATGCTACCATGATGACGGATAATCCTGCATGAATCGTGAATAATGATGAGTGATTAAGTTACATGCACAAATATCATACCTCCAAGACATGCTAACCTCTCACAATTACAATAACAGGGGAGGTTAGCATTTTTTGGGGGGTATGATATTTAAGATTCTGCAACTTTCTCACTGGTAAATCAAATCATAACATTTTTCAATTACCCTTTTTTATTTTTTTTTTTACTATTGAAGACAATGTTACATTTAACCCCGTAGCCTGTTAATTTAACCCCGCCTACCGGGTCAATTATAACATTTAGCTTCCGCTACTTTCGTTTGAATTGTAAACGACTTGTATGTCCTAGAAACCGTGTTGCTGTTTGTAATGGTAGCTGAGATGCATGTTGTTCGCATAAAAATATCATTAATCTAACTCTAATAATATTTTCATAAATAGCAAAAGCCTAAAATGTGTTCTTTAAAGCCCACATCTTCATTCCCACCATCTGGTTTGTATATCCAGTTATGGCAGGAGAAAATGGGAACTATCACTCACTGTGGTTGGTTATTCTGTGACTGTGTGCTATGCTATAAACAGATTTGGGATGGCAGCCGTCCTCCATATTTTCACAGACTTTGGGAGTCTTCAACAAAACTCTCTTGGTCACTCTGAGACACACTCGCCACAAGCACCAGCAGAACAGCATCCATAGCAATCGTCCCACTTCCAATTTAGGTGTGGATCAGATTGGAGAAAAGTGAGCAGTGAGCAAAGCGCTGCTGTATTGTAAGTATGTTTGTCACAGGAATGATAAAAAACGATGACATGCTGTGTGTTTCTCTGGGAGAAGGGCCAATTACCCGGGGTTTCCCTCTCCAAACTTCACCCCAGTGAGAGTGGACTTTCATCATCATCTTGTTGGTGGATAGTGTGGGTTAGGCCTGGGTGATGCTCCAATTACTATGACTCAAAGTGACTTTCTGAGAATAGCTAGCTGCTAGCCTCTCACTCTCAGACTCTCTAGGGACTGTATCCATTATATCAACTCTAATTTCCAAGCAGTACAACCTAGAAGAAAACACACACATGAACACACTTAAACACACACACATGAACACACACGCTGTACACGATCACAAACTCACACACCTTCAATTCTCACCACAGATGGCAGAGGCCCCATCACTTTCACAAACTCTAGCTGGTTTCTTGGAGAGTTGGCTCATGTAAATCTGACTGCATGGTTAAGCTTATTATGTAAATACCCAGTCTGCTCACAGTGATGGGAACGTGTGGGCTGTAATCAGGTTATTTTTATACCATGCACTGCGATACTGTCTGTCTGTCTGTCCTACTCTCTCTGGCCAAGCCTAAACAGCCAAGCATCCTTTCCATTACTGATAGTTCTCAAGCTATGGTTAGAGTAACAGGCCGATCAGTGCAATGCCTTATGTCTCCTTTCAAACTTCCTAGAATGAAGTCCAATGACGTAACAGACGGTCAAATCGTTCTGAGAGTCTCTGATATGTCAATTTCCTCTGTCAGCTGGTCTTGGATGTTGATTGGATGCTGATCCACCGGTTTATATGGCTTGTCTCTTCCTGGAAGACTTGACCAGTGGTGAGGGTGTAAAGCAGTGGCGGTTCTAGCTTGTATTGCTCCCTGGGCGAAGCCCCCCCCCTTCAGCGTCCTCCCCACCCCCACCCAAAAAACACCACTCTGCACTAACTGTAATTTTTATTCTGACATTTGGAACAACACAAATAAATAATCATAATATTTAAAACTATATAAATATAAAAAATACAAAAAAAAGGAACAAAGACATATGCTGATTTTGCACTCGAGCATCAATACATTACCCATCCCCCAACACTGTCAACCAAGAGTCAAGACTAAACCAATTCACCTTGGTAATGTGCAGACTGGTTTCATATTATTCTTAATGATTTCGCACAAACCAGAAAAAAAGTGTGGTTTATTTGGTAGCATTTCGTAGCGTGACTGATTTTACTAATTGCATTAGTACTGCACAAAGTTAGAGGTGCGCTATTTGATAGATTCCCCCGCTCCCCCTACCTCGGGCTTCCAGTGGGGAGACCTGAGGTCAACCTACACCCGCTCCCCTCCCCATCTCGTACTTCAAAGTGGGAGACCTTCCCAGACAGTAGCCTGCCTAGCTCACAAACTAGAATCAGGGCGCCCACTCCGACAAGGTTAATTGACACACAGTCCCACACGGTGACATGATATCATTGACGTGACGTGCAAATGAGCGATAGAAAACCGATCGCGCAAATTTCACCATTCAGATTTTTTTGTGAGGGCGCCCCATGCCACCCCCGGCAAGATGCCGCCCTGGGTGGCTGCCCATGTCGCCTATACCTAAATCCGCCACTGGTGTAGAGTAGCTGCACTGATTATGCTGGATGTTAGCCTCCAAGCTAATGTTCGTCTTACATCAGGCAGACGCCATCAGAATTACATGGACATTGTTTTTCTCTAATGTGGTTGCAAAACTTGTTGGATAAAGTCCCAATACATTTAGATCCATAGATCCTATGAGGGAGATATTGAACTGAGGAACTAGAGTGAAACAGACTGAAAAAAAAGAGAGAGGAGAGGGTTAGAGAAAGATAGAGAAAATGAGAAGGGACAAACAAATTCCAACTACAGAATGTGGTGCACCTATGAAGCCTACAGCAGGCTTCTGGGCTTTTTTCATTCATTTCTGGCCCTCAGAAGGAGGAGGAAGCAGAAGGAAGGCTTTGGAGCAGAGCTGCCAATATGACTAGGCTGGGTGAATGAAGAACAGATGCAGATATTACATGTAGAGTCACATTTGGAGAAGGATAGATGGAGGGAGAGCAGAAGAGAGGAAATGAGGCGGGGGGGGAGAGGGAGAGAGATTGAAAGGACAGGAGGAGAGGGAGGTTGGAGGTTTGTGGGGCCCTGCCTAGCCCTGGCAGGACTGCACCGTGGGAGGAACAGGGAGAGTGGAGGAGAGGAGCAATGTGTTGGTGGTGGTGGTGGAGCAGGCTAAAGACTCCTCTGAAGATTACAGAGCAGGAAATTAAATGGGAAAAAATAGGATTTGAGAGAAAAGGAGAGACGGGGAAATAGGAGGAAAAGAGAGAGAGAGACTGGGAGAGAGGAAGTGGGGAATAGAGAGTAAGATGAAGAGGGAGAGAGAGATGAAGAGAGATAGAGAGAGAGAGGAAAGACATAGAGAGTGTGAGAGAGAGCGAGAGAGCGAGAGAGAGAGAGAGAGAGAGAGAGAGAGAGAGAGAGAGAGAGAGAGAGAGAGACTAAAGGGGCCTGTGGTGCAGATGGCAGGTAAATTGACTGCTTGTGCTCTAGTTTTAGGATGCCGTGTGGCGTCACTGAACGTCTGGGACACAGACCAGACCATCCATGAGTCTGCTGCACCTGTTCTCTGTTCTGCTGCCTGTGTGTGTGTGTGTGTGTGTGTGTGTGTGTGTGTGTGTGTGTGTGTGTGTGTGTGTGTGTGTGTGTGTGTGTGTGTGTGTGTGTGTGTGTGTGTGTGTGTGTGTGTGTGTGTGTGTGTGTGTGTGTGTGTGTGTTCAATACCACCAGCTTGAGATAACATCAAAGACAAATGCACAACTAGAGCAAGCTACCCACTACAGTAAAGAATATGTTCAGTACACTGAACAAGAATAGTGTATAAATGCAACTTGCAACAATTTCCAAGATTTTACTGAGTTACAGTTTATATGAGGAAATCAATAAAATGCTATTGTGTTTGTTGTCCATAGCTTATTCCAGCCCATGCCATAACCCCACCGCCACCATGGGGCACTCTGTTTACAATGTTGACATCAACAATCCGCTCGCCCACACGACGCCATACACGTGATCTGCGGTTGTGAGGCCAGTTGGATGTACTGCCAAATTCTCTAAAACCATGTTGGAGTCTGCTTATGGTAGAGAAACGAACATTCAATTCTCTGGCAACAGCTCTGGTGGACATTGCTGCAGTCAGCATGCCAATTGCAAAACTCAAAACTTGAGACATCTGTGGTATTGTGTGGTGTGACAAAACTGCACATTTTAGAGTGGCATTTTATTGTCCCCAGCACAAGGTGCAGCTGTGTAATGATCATGCAGTTTAATCAGCTTCTTGATGTGCCACACCTGTCAGGTGGATGGATTATCTTGGCAAAGGAGAAATGCTCACTAACAGGGATGGTAACAAATTCTCACCAAATATTAGAGAAATAATATTTTTGTGCATATGGAACATTAAATAACACTTTACATGTTGCGTTTATTTATTTTTTCAGTGCATATTAGCTTAATAACAAATCTAGAGTTAATTTATCTATTTGTTTCTTGAAGCGTCTGAAGGTTGGTAATTTCTTCGTTCTACTAGCAGTTCAAAAAGTAGCTACAGATTGTTACACCAGATAATGTGATTTAACCAAAGATTTTTGGTATCCATTACTGGGAGTTATAGATTAGGTACTGTTTGGTGTAGCACAGAGAATTTTCGATCAATCTTAACTTGGTGATACTATTTTCGTTCTCGAGTCAAACATGTATCTTCTAAAATGTCTGAGTCCAGTTGCAGGTGGTGCGTTTGAAATTAGAATAGACTTCGTTATTAAAATGAATAAACGTTTTGCTCCAACAATCCAACAATGTGTATACCGCCATCTTGTCTATTTCAAATAAAAAAATATTTGTATTTTCATAACAGAGCATTTTCTCATTTCAAACGCACCACCTGCAACTGGACACGGACATTATAAAATATATATGTTTGTCCGAATCGAGAACGAAGATAGTATAGCCAAGTTAGGGTTGGTCAAACATGATCTGTGCTACACCAAACAGTATCTGTAACTCCCAGTAATGGATACTAAAACTCTTCTGTTAAATCACATTGTCTGATGTAACAATCTGTAGTTATTCAGAAAGCAGCCTTTTCACTCAATATTTGCTATTGATTACAATTAGCATGGCAATCATGTAATTCAATCAACACAACAGACACAACAAGCAAATCTATAGCTTGCATTCCACATTCATCATTGCCTGTTTTCTGCTCATTAATTACACATACTGTAAAAACAAATATGACATTTCTAATGTTGCTTTAACAGTGGGGATTTTAGCATGTAAATATTGGTGGGGCAAAGAGATTTATTTTTTTTAGATGCATGCCAGCAAAGCCACTACACAACACAACACTAAACAATACAGGAAATGCACTATAACGGTGACAAACGGTGCCCACAAACTGTTAGGGCCTACCAGCAGAGCTTTCTTTTCAGCACCATGGAGTGAATCCTTACCACCGCTACACTTGCTATCAGCCTTATCTGTTAGCAAAACAGTTCATTCAGACTCATTTACTGCCTTTAAAAAAAAAGCATTGCTGATATGGCTGACTTGTGGTTTCTACTGACAATTGAGATGTACAAACTATGGAATAAGGGAACGATGAGCGAATAAGAGGCAATCCGTAATTTCGATTAAAACATTAATGAGTGAGCTAAGAGGAACGTAGTCAATATAACAATTTGTTCAGCACTTTTGACATTTACAGCAACAGAATTCAGAACATGGGCCATTCATACAGTATTCTCCCTGTACACCAAGTCATAACCAATGATAAATAAAGGGGGCATATAAGCAGACAATGAAAGCTCTTACAATATTCGATGATGACATTTCACCACCAAGTCAGAACAGTAGGCTAAGTTATGAGGGGGAAAGGGACAAAACTATTAAGGTGAGGCATATGGGCTACTAACAGCTTACTACACAACATACATACTTTCTTAGCTACAGTATACATATCTTCCTGGCATATTGCATAATTTATGCAGCAGCATACAAGACATTTTTGGACTCACTTGAACAATTGTGGGCAATTTTTGTCATGAAACTTTGTCATCAAAGTCTGGCATTCTCTTGATTGATGGTGCTTTCAAAACAACTGGGAACTCTGAAATAAACAAGGTTGAATCATGACGTCAGGGATCTTCAGGTCGGAGCTCTAGAAAGTGGCCCGAGTTCCCGACTTGGAATTCCGAGTTGGATGACCGTTCAAAACGTATTATCCCAGTCGGCGCTAGTTTTTTTCAGAGATCCCAATTGTCTTGAACTCACAAAAATCTAAGATTTCCCAGTTCCAAGTTTCCATTTGTTTTGAACACGGCAGAAGTTGTGCTTGGCCAATGTATTCAACCTTTTCTGGCACATGGTGTTGCGGGTGAATGTTTTTCGTTAAACCCAGACTTGGACCACACACCCTTTCCACCAAATAGCAGGCAGGGGAAGCAAAATAGGGATTCCTTGGCAACGCTTGCAGTTAGCCACTGATTCCTTCCAAACCACTCACTGTTGAATTTGCGATTTCCAACTTGTTGTGTAATGTTTATGTCCAATGGCCAATGAGCACCGATACGTTTTATCTATAACTTCTCTTCATATGACAAAGATTGAAAAGGATTTTCCAGTACATTGTCGACGTGATTCATGGTGATGACTGCTTGTCAAGCTTGCTAGCTAAGACTTTGAAAGTATGATGTTGACATGATCAGTCCAATCAAAGCTACGGTAGATGTAATGTGATTTGATGTAATTTTATCTGTAGCCAATGACCTTGAACCTTCTTGGATGGGCACATCTAACGTAAATCTATGGCAGCAACCAAGGGTGATTGAACTTTCAAGCTCTCCCTGTATATTTTGCGGTGACAGAACACTGAGCACAACTAGAGAAGATGACCAACCCCTACACTCTGTATTTTCCGCTGGCTACCCCTTCACCACAGAAAGCACTGATCTAGAATGAAACACCAGAATTTTGGAGCAAAACAGAGACCACGTTTGTGTGTGGCTTTATTATGTTATGCTGGTGAATGAGGACCCAAAAGCGACGTAATAGTAACAGAGTCTTTATTCCAGTAATAAACAAATAATGATTCTCCTGGATATTATCAATGGTCAATCCAAAACAGGAACTGAAATCCTCTCGTCAATAGAGAGGAACGACTGGAGACGCGACCACAGACTGCAGGTCGCTTCAGGAAGGCACTGGCCGTAGCTGACATAGACACCTGCTCACACGCAGCATCTGAAGAAGGCAAAGAACACGACAGGGCGGAACAAGGACACAGGAACAGCAAACATCAAACAAGAATCCGACAAGGACAGAAGCGGAAAACAGAGGGAGAAATAGGGACTCTAATCAGAGGGCAAAATAGGGGACAGGTGTGAAAGAGTAAATGAGGTCGTTAGGAGAATGAGAAACAGCTGGGAGCAGGAACGGAACGATAGAGAGAGAGAAAGAGGGAAAGAACCTAATAAGACCAGCAGAGGGAAGCACAGGGACAAGACATGATGAAAGACAAAACATGACAGTACCCCCCCACTCACCGAGCGCCTCCTGGCGCACTCGAGGAGGAACCCTGGCGGCAACGAAGGAAATCATCAATCAACGAACGGTCCAGCACGTCCCGAGATGGAACCCAACTCCTCTCCTCAGGACCGTAACCCTCCCAATCCACTAAGTACTGGTGACCACGTCCCCGAGAACGCATGTCCATGATCTTTCGTACCTTGTAAATAGGAGCGCCCTCGACAAGGACGGGGGGGGGGGGGGGAAGACGAACGGGGGCGCGAAGAAAAGGCTTGACACAAGAGACATGGAAGACAGGGTGGACGCGACGAAGATGTCGCGGAAGAAGCAGTCGCACAGCGACAGGATTGACGACCTGAGAGACACGGAACGGACCAATGAACCGCGGAGTCAACTTGCGAGAAGCTGTCGTAAGGGGAAGGTTACGAGTGGAAAGCCACACTCTCTGACCGCGACAATACCTAGGACTCCTAATCCTACGTCTATTGGCGGCTCTCACAGTCTGCGCCCTGTAACGGCAAAGTGCAGACCTGACCCTCCTCCAGGTGCGCTCACAACGTTGGACAAAAGCCTGAGCGGAGGGAACGCTGGACTCGGCGAGCTGGGACGAGAACAGAGGAGGCTGGTACCCAAGACTACTCTGAAACGGAGATAGCCCGGTAGCAGACGAAGGAAGCGAGTTGTGAGCGTACTCAGCCCAGGGGAGCTGTTCTGCCCAAGACGCAGGGTTTCGAAACGAAAGGCTGCGTAATATGCGACCAATCGACTGATTGGCCCTTTCTGCTTGACCGTTAGACTGGGGATGAAACCCGGAAGAGAGACTGACAGAAGCACCAATCAAACGACAGAACTCCCTCCAA
This sequence comes from Salvelinus namaycush, assembly GCF_016432855.1. Taxonomy (NCBI): domain Eukaryota; kingdom Metazoa; phylum Chordata; class Actinopteri; order Salmoniformes; family Salmonidae; genus Salvelinus; species Salvelinus namaycush. Next base: position 15,032,615 of record NC_052339.1, on the reverse strand, counting down.
AACTGTGACGTGAATTGCGGACCTCTGTCTGAAACGGCGTCTAACGGGAGGCCATGAATTCTGAACACATTCTCAATGATGATTTGTGCCGTCTCCTTAGCGGAAGGAAGCTTAGCGAGGGGAATGAAATGTGCCGCCTTAGAGAACCTATCGATAACCGTAAGAATCACAGTCTTCCCCGCAGACGAAGGCAGACCGGTAATAAAGTCTAAGGCGATGTGAGACCATGGTCGAGAAGGAATGGGAAGCGGTCTGAGACGACCGGCAGGAGGAGAGTTACCTGACTTAGTCTGCGCGCAGTCCGAACAAGCAGCCACGAAACGGCGCGTGTCCCGCTCCTGAGTAGGCCACCAAAACCGCTGGCGAATAGAAGCAAGCGTACCCCGAACGCCGGGATGGCCAGCTAACTTGGCAGAGTGAGCCCACTGAAGAACAGCCAGACGAGTAGAGACAGGAACGAACAGAAGGTTACTAGGACAAGCGCGCGGCGACGCAGTGTGAGTGAGTGCTTGCTTTACCTGTCTCTCAATTCCCCAGACAGTCAACCCGACAACACGCCCTTCAGGGAGAATCCCCTCGGGGTCGGTAGAAGCCACAGAAGAACTAAAGAGACGGGATAAGGCATCAGGCTTGGTGTTCTTATTTCCCGGACGATAGGAAATCACGAACTCGAAACGAGCGAAAAACAACGCCCAACGAGCCTGACGTGCATTAAGTCGTTTGGCAGAACGGATGTACTCAAGGTTCTTATGGTCAGTCCAAACGACAAAAGGAACGGTCGCCCCCTCCAACCACTGTCGCCATTCGCCTATGGCTAAGCGGATGGCGAGCAGTTCGCGGTTACCCACATCATAGTTGCGTTCCGATGGCGACAGGCGATGAGAAAAGTAAGCGCAAGGATGGACCTTATCGTCAGACTGGAAGCGCTGAGACAGAATGGCTCCCACGCCCACCTCTGAAGCGTCAACCTCGACAATAAATTGTTTAGTGACGTCAGGAGTAACAAGGATAGGGGCGGATGTAAAACGCTTCTTGAGGAGATCAAAAGCTCCCTGGGCGGAACCGGACCACTTAAAGCAAGTCTTGACAGAAGTCAGAGCTGTGAGAGGGGCAGCCACTTGACCGAAATTACGAATGAAACGCCGATAGAAATTAGCGAAACCGAGAAAGCGCTGCAACTCGACACGTGACTTAGGAACGGGCCAATCGCTGACAGCCTGGACCTTAGCGGGATCCATCTGAATGCCTTCAGCGGAAATAACAGAACCGAGAAATGTGACAGAGGAGACATGAAAGGCGCACTTCTCAGCCTTCACGTAGAGACAATTCTCTAAAAGGCGCTGGAGTACACGTCGAACGTGCTGAACATGAATCTCGAGTGACGGTGAAAAAAATCAGGATATCGTCAAGGTAAACGAAAACAAAAATGTTCAGCATGTCTCTCAGTACATCATTAACTAATGCCTGAAAGACAGCTGGAGCATTAGCGAGACCGAACGGCAGAACCCGGTATTCAAAATGCCCTAACGGAGTATTAAACGCCGTTTTCCACTCGTCCCCCTCTCTGATGCGTACGAGATGGTAAGCGTTACGAAGGTCCAACTTAGTAAAGAACCTGGCTCCCTGCAAAATCTCGAAGGCCGACGACATAAGGGGAAGCGGATAACGATTCTTAACCGTTATGTCATTCAGCCCTCGATAATCCACGCAGGGGCGCAGAGTACCGTCCTTCTTCTTAACAAAGAAAAATCCCGCTCCGGCGGGAGAGGAAGAAGGCACCACGGTACCGGCGTTGAGAGAAACAGACAGATAATCCTCGAGAGCCTTACGTTCGGGAGCCGACAGAGAGTAAAGTCTACCCCGAGGGGGAGTGGTCCCCGGAAGGAGATCAATACAACAATCATACGACCGGTGAGGAGGAAGGGAGCTGGCTCTGGACCGACTGAAGACCGTGCGCAGATCATGATATTCCTCCGGCACTCCTGTCAAATCACCAGGTTCCTCCTGAGTAGAGGGGACAGAAGACACAGGAGGGATAGCAGACATTAAACACTTCACATGACAAGAAACGTTCCAGGATAGGATAGAATTACTAGACCAATCAATAGAAGGATTATGACATACTAGCCAGGGATGACCCAAAACAACAGGTGTAAAAGGTGAACGAAAAATCAAAAAGGAAATGGTCTCACTGTGGTTACCAGATACTGTGAGGGTTAAAGGTAGTGTCTCACATCTGATACTGGGGAGAAGACTACCATCTAAGGCGAACATGGGCGTGGGCTTCCCTAACTGTCTGAGAGGAATGTCATGTTTCCGAGCCCATGCTTCGTCCATAAAACAACCCTCAGCCCCAGAGTCTATCAAGGGCACTGCAGGAAGCAGCTGAACCGGTCCAGCGTAGATGGACCGACAAGGTAGTACAGGATCTTGATGGAGAGACAGGAGTAGTAGCGCTCACCAGTAGCCCTCCGCTTACTGATGAGCTCTGGCTTTTACTGGACATGACATGACAAAATGTCCCGCAGAACCGCAATAGAGGCAAAGGCGGTTGGTGATTTTCCGTTCCCTCTCCTTAGTCGAGATGCGAATACCTCCCAGCTGCATGGGCTCAGTCTCTGAGCCGGTGGGAGGAGATGGTTGAGATGCGGAGAGGGGAAACACCGTTAACGCGAGCTCTCTTCCACGAGCTCGGTGACGAAGATCTACCCGTCGTTCTATGCGGATGGCGAGTGCAATCAAAGAGTCCACGCTGGAAGGAACCTCCCGGGAGAGAATCTCATCCTTAACCTCAGCGTGAAGTCCCTCCAGAAAACGAGCGAGCAACGCCGGCTCGTTCCAGTCACTGGAGGCAGCAAGAGTGCGAAACTCTATAGAGTAATCCGTTATGGATCGATCACCTTGACATAGGGAAGCCAGGGCCCTGGAAGCCTCCTTCCCAAAAACTGAACGATCAAAAACCCGTATCATCTCCTCTTTAAAGTTCTGATAATCGTTAGAACACTCAGCCCTTGCCTCCCAGATAGCTGTGCCCCACTCCCGAGCCCGACCAGTAAGGAGTGATATGACGTAAGCGATCCGAGCTCTCTCTCTTGAGTACGTGTTGGGCTGGAGAGAGAACACAATATCACACTGGGTGAGAAAGGAGCGACACTCAGTGGGCTGCCCAGAGTAACATGGTGGGTTATTAACCCTAGGTTCCGGAGACTCGGAAGACCAGGAAGTAGCTGGTGGCACGAGATGAAGACTCTGAAACTGTCCAGAGAGATCGGAAACCTGAGCGGCCAGGGTCTCAACGGCATGACGAGCAGCAAACAATTCCTGCTCGTGTCTGCCGAGCATTGCTCCCTGGAACTCGACGGCAGTGTTGAGAGAATCCATAGTCGCTGGGTCCATCTTGGTCGGATTCTTCTGTTATGCTGGTGAATGAGGACCCAAAAGCGACGTAATAGTAACAGAGTCTTTATTCCAGTAATAAACAAATAATGATTCTCCTGGATATTATCAATGGTCAATCCAAAACAGGAACTGAAATCCTCTCGTCAATAGAGAGGAACGACTGGAGACGCGACCACAGACTGCAGGTCGCTTCAGGAAGGCACTGGCCGTAGCTGACATAGACACCTGCTCACACGCAGCATCTGAAGAAGGCAAAGAACACGACAGGGCGGAACAAGGACACAGGAACAGCAAACATCAAACAAGAATCCGACAAGGACAGAAGCGGAAAACAGAGGGAGAAATAGGGACTCTAATCAGAGGGCAAAATAGGGGACAGGTGTGAAAGAGTAAATGAGGTCGTTAGGAGAATGAGAAACAGCTGGGAGCAGGAACGGAACGATAGAGAGAGAGAAAGAGGGAAAGAACCTAATAAGACCAGCAGAGGGAAGCACAGGGACAAGACATGATGAAAGACAAAACATGACATATTAACTCAATTTATATATATTTTTTACTTTGTTTGCACACTGATATGTGACACGTATTAATACCAAAACGATATGCAAGACAGGCAACAAATATATATGATTTTTTTTCCATAGCTAAACAGGTGGGCCTCACAAGTTCTCAACTGGCAGCTTCATTATTAAATAGTATCCGCAAAACACCAGTCACAACGTCAACAGTGAAGAGGCGACTCCGGGTTCCTCTGTACAGTGTCTGTGTTCTTTTGCCCATCTTAATATTTTATTTTTATTGGCCAGTCTGAGATATGGCTTTCTCTTTGCAACTCTGCCTAGAAGGCCAGCATCCCGCCTCTTCACTGTTGACGTTGAGACTGGTGTTTTGCGTGTACTATTTAATGAAGCTGTCAGTTGAAGACTTGTGAGGCATCTGTTTCTCAAACTAGACACTCTAATGTATTTGTCCTCTTACTCAGTTGTGCAACGGGGCCTCCCACTCCTCTTTCTATTCTGGTTAGCGACAGTTTGTGCTGTTCTGTGAAGGGAGTAGTACACAGCGTTGTATGAGATCTTCAGTTTCTTTGTAATTTCTCACATAGAATAGCCTTCATTTCTCAGAACAAGAATAGACTGATGAGTTTCAGAAGAAAGTTATTTGTTTCTGGCCATTTTGAGCCTGTAATCGAACCCACAAGTACTGATGCTCCAGATACTCAACTGGTCTAAAGAAGGCCAGTTGTATTGCTTCTTTAATCAGGACAACAGTTTTCAGCTGTGCTAACATAATTGCAAAAGGGTTTTCTAATGATCAATTAGCATTTAAAAATTATAAACTGCCCTTCCGGGTGGCGCAGTGGTCTAGGGCACTGCATCACAGCGCTAGCTGTGCCACCAGAGACTCTGGGTTCGCGCCCAGGCTCTGTCGCAGCCGGCCGCGACCGGGAGGTCCGTGGGGCGACGCACCATTGGCCTAGGGGGTTTGGGTTTGGCCGGTAGGGATATCCTTGTCTCATCGCGCACCAGCGACTCCTGTGGCGGGCCGGGCGCAGTGCGAGCTAACCAAGGCAGCTAGGTGCACGGTGTTTCCTCCGACACATTGGTGTGGCTGGCTTCCGGGTTGGAGGCGCGCTGTGTTAAGAAGCAGTGCGGCTTGGTTGGGTTGTGTTTCGGAGGACGCATGGCTTTCGACCTTCGTCTCTCCCGAGCCCGTACGGGAGTTGTAGCGATGAGACAAGACAGTAATTACTAACAATTGGATACCACGAAAATTGGGGAGAAAAGGGGGTAAAATAAAAAAAATAAAAAAATAACAATAAACTTGGATTAGCTAACACAATGTGTCATTGGAACACAGGAGTGATGGTTGCTGATAATGGGCCTCTGTACGCCTATGTAGATATTGCATTAAAAATCAGCCATCTCCAGCTACAATAGTCATTCAGAACATTAACAATGTCTACACTGTATTTTATGTTATTTTGATGGATGAAAAATGTGCTTTTCTTTCAAAAACAAGGACATTTCTAAGTGACCCCAAACTTTTGAACGGTAGTGTATGTTGTGTGCTACTCCAGCGATCACTAGCTGAAACCTTCAAAACAAGAATGTTATCCAATTGTATGCTCCTATGGCTCACCTGGTGAATTTGGTCTACTGTATTTGTGGGTTCTTTAGATGGTGTATGGATAATTCTCTATGTAGACAAACACTGGGTGGAGACCGATTACCCGTTAGTAGATTTTATGAAGAACCAACTGACCACACTTACAGCCATTCATCAACTCACTGTCACGCCCTGACCTTAGAGATCCTTTTTATGTCTCTATTTTGGTTGGTCAGGGCGTGAGTTGGGGTCGGCATTCTATGTTTTTGTTCTATGTTGTCTATTTCTATGTGTTTGGCCGGGTGTGGTTCTCAATCAGAGGCAGCTGTCTATCGTTGTCTCTGATTGAGAACCATACTTAGGTAGCCTTTTCCCACCTGTGTTTTGTGGGTAGTTGTTTTCTGTTTTGTGTCTGCACCAGACAGGACTGTTTCGTTTGTTCCGTTTTTTGTTATTTTTTGTTCTAGTGTTCAGTGTTATTAAAAGTCATGAACACGTACCATGCTGCACCTTGGTCCTCTCCTTCTTCCTCAGACGAACGTCGTTACACTCACCGACTTCCTGTTCTCTTCCAACAATTAACTAACACCTGACCAATCGGAATAGAACAAAGTAGTTTGTAGGTATTGTAGATAATAAATTACCATTACAATTCCCAACAATTGATTCCTCGTATTTTAAAACCACACAGCAGTTACTTAGAAAGCAATAACATCTCCCATAAAATAAGTCTACACTACCATACGTATCTACATACAGCATATAATGATCATAAAAAAATAATTGCAGGCTATCCTGCTAAAGTTATACACCATTCAGTTACAGCGATTTCAACCATTGGCTCATTTGAAATCAGCAGCCTAATCTCTCAACACAATAACAAGGATGAAACAGCAATGTTATGCAGATGTTTGTGATGGCTGTAGATGGAGTCTCTCTGCCCATTTATTGCTGCTGCACACACACACACACACACACACACACACACACACACACACACACACACACACACACACACACACACACACACACACACACTGTGTACAACAAGACCCCCAGGGGGGAGGCCAGGCAAATTGAAACCTCATCAACAGAACTAATGGTGTCGAGGCTCCCCTCGCCACCCTCTACCTACTCTCTGGTTGTTTTTTCCCCATCACATTTGACTCTAAGTGGAAAATCATTGGTCTGCTTCATTAAACTAGATTCAAATGAAAATGAAAAATCAAATCAAATGTATTTGTCACATGCGCCAAGTACATCAAGTGTAGACTTTACCGTGAAATGCTTACTTACAAGCCCTTTCCCAACAATGCAGAGTTAAAAAGTAAGACAAATTTGCTAATTAAAAAAGGAAATCGTAACACAATGAAATAACAATAACGAGGCTATTTACAAGGAGTACCGGTGCCGAGTCAATATGCAGGGGTACGAGGTAGTTGAGGTAATTGAGGTAATATGTACATGTAGGTAAGGGTAAAAGTGACATGGCAATCAGGATAGATAATAAACAGAGTAGCAGCAGCATATGTGAAAGGTTTGAAAGAGTGTGGCATCAATATCAAAAAAAAAAAAAAAAAAAAATCAAATTGTATTAGTCATATGCGCCGAATACAACCTTGACCTCAAGGGGTATTCGATGGTATCGAAATGTCACATACTATAAAAAAATGTACATACCCAAAATGACTACTATTTCTTCACAAAATGTGAACAGAATGTGAACAAAATCGGTTGACCTTACCATGAAATGCTTTCTTACGAGCCACTAACCAACAACGCAGTTTAAAAAAAGAATAAGAAATAAAAGTAACAAGTAATTAAAGAGCAGCAGTAAAATAACAATAGCGAGACTATATACAGGGGGTTACCGGTACAGAGTCAATGCGTGGGGGCACCGGTTAGTTGAGGTAATATGTACATGTAGGTAGAGTTATTAAAGTGACTATGCATAGATGATAACAACAGAGAGTAGCAGCGGTGTAAAAGAGGGGGGGGGGGGGGGGGGGGCAATGCAAATAGTCTGGGTAGCCATTTGATTAGGTGTTCAGGAGTCTTATGGCTTGGGGGTAAAAGCTATTTAGAAGCCTCTTGGACCTAGACTTGGCGCTCCAGTACCGCTTGCCGTGCAGTAGCAGAGAGAACAGTCTATGACTAGGGTGGCTGGAGTCTTTGACAATTTTTAGGGCCTTCCTCTGACACCGCCTGGCATAGAGGTCCTGAATGGCAGAAAGCTTTGCCCCAGTGACGTACTGGGCCGGTTGCACTTCCATCTGTAGTGCCTTGCGGTCAGAGGCCGAGCAGTTGCCATACCAGGCAGTGATGCAACCAGTCAGGATGCTCTCGATGGTGCAGCTGTAGAGCCTTTTGAGGATCTGAGGACCCATGCCAAATCTTTTCAGTCTCTTGGATAGGCTTTGTCGTGCCCTCTTCACGACTGTCTTGGTGTGCTTGGACCATGTTATTTTGTTGGTGATGTGGACACCAAGGAACGCTCTCAACCTGCTCCACTGCAGCCCCGTCGATGAGAATGGGGGTGTGCTCGGTCCTCTTTTCCTGTAGTCCACAATCATCTCCTTTGTCGTGATCACGTTGAGGGAGAGGTTGTTGTCCTTGCACAACACGGCCAGGTCTCTGACCTCCTCCCTATAGGCTGTCTCGTCGCTGTCGGTGATCAGGCCTACCACTGTTGTATATATGCATGTGTGTGTGTGTGTGTATTTTGTGTGTGTGAGTGTATGTAGTGTGTGAGTGTGTGTGATCGAGTGTCAGTGTAATATGTGTGAGTGTGTGGGTAGAGTCTCGTGAGTGTGCATAGAGCCAGTGCAATAGTCAGTTAAACAAAAGAAATGTCTCAATAGAAAATAGTCCGGGTAGCCATTTGATTAACTGTTCAGCAATCTTATGGCTTGGGGGTAGAAGCTGTTCAGGAGCTTTCTGGTCCCAGACTTGGCGCTCCGGTACCGCTTGCCGTGCAGTAGCAGAGAGAACAGATAGACTTGGGTGGCTGGAGTCTTTGCCAATTTTTAGGGCCTTCTTCTGACACTGCCTGGTAAAGAGGTCCTGGATGGCAGGGAGCTTGGCCCCAGTAATGTACTGGGCGGTACACTACCTCCGGTAGCGTTTTGCGGTCGGATGCCAAGTAGTTGCCATACCAAGCGGTGATGCAGCCAGTCAGGATGCTCTCAACTGTACAGCTCTCAAACATTTGGAGGATTCCTTATCTATTATTTGAAGAGATGAGAGAGCCAGAGAGAGAGAAAGAGAGAGGAGGGGGGGGGGGGGGTTTTGGGTTGTATGGGAAAGGGATTGGGGCATTAGTAATTTTAACTCCAATTAGATTGGTGTGTATATTTTCTTCTTCAATGCAAATATTGTACAAATCCATGGGACTGTGACATTGTGTGTTTGCATATACATAAATGTAACTATTGTACTGTACAGTAAGTAGTAAACTGACACGTTTCCTTTCATCTAATATCACATTTAGCTTGTCATTGCCCTCTGGTGGACTTGACAGACAACAACGTACAGTGCATTTCCTCTGCTTTTATCAAAGCCTACTACTGTACATTCACTGTTAATACATCCCAAATGGCACCACTATTCCCTACATAGTGCACTACTTTTGACCAAACCATATGGCTCCTGGTCAAAAGTAGTGCACTATAAAGTGAATAAAGTGTCATTTCAAATACAACCACATATAAGATGTATATGCTGGGCTGTCACGGCCTATACGGAAGTCATTCAACAAGAAACATTTCAACATTAGCTATTAAAAAAGTGTACAGAGAACATCTGAAATGAAAGTGTTGCTGCTTGACAGTAGCCTAGTGTTAAAATGTTAAAAACAGTTTTCTGTAAGAGCATCAATGGAACGGGCAACATGTAGGCTAATAACATGTAATAATGAGTGAAATAGGTCGTCTGTGCAATTATATAGGCTAATCATAATCGAAAGCTTCATCGTCATTATCATCATCATCAACAACCATCAGCAACCACCGATGTTATGGGCAACACAGATTCTGTCATACTAGCTTGGTTAAGGTAGCACGTTTGTGTTTGGCCCCAGGAATAACAACCTCGGGCTCCTTTATCCCCTCCCTTTTCCACTACTGTCCATAAGGTACGATATAGCGATGATATAGTTTGGTATATGATCCAAAATTCCGTGACGCTATGAGCCTCGCAGGCTCCAAAATGGGAGTGTTATAATATGCGGCTCTGATGGGGGTTCGGAGAGAGAGCGCAGGCGCAGTCATCCGAGTTATGGTTGAAAACTAGCAGCTATGCCGCGCAGTGTAGGACCCAAGCTAAATGTGTCTGACAACAGCATTAGATGTGGATCCACTGAGGAGAACTGAGCAGTGGACAAATAAAACGGAACATCTGAAAAACAATTGCGAATTATTGTCTTCTCCGGATAACTTCCTCTTCAACCCTCGACGAACCGAGGCGACGATCATTCCTTCCCCGGGCATGCGAGAGAGATACCGTCACCACCAATGTTCCTCCTAGCCTCCGCCTGAGACGCCAGGGATTTACTCCTTGTCCGTTTGTTTTTAGTGACTATTAATAAAACAAGCAGAAACAATTAAGGGGCTTCATTATGATTTTGTTAGCATTTCACACTAGAAGACGTTTGAATAGCTTTTATCTAGGGACGTTGTGCTTGCAATTCTTGCTGTGGATTTTATGTGCCGTGAATGGAGAGGAACAACCGTTCAGCGTAGAGGTAAGAATGGGAACGGGGTACTGCTAGCTTTTTTCCACTGGTGGTGACCATTCATTGTTATTTCAATTTTAAAAAATAGAAACATCTTGTGTTTTATGCATAATAATTCCTAGTTACCAAGACAAATAGGATCATAATGCGTGCCAATTTATGCCTAGGGTTTGAATACGAACCGATATGAGCCCTCCATGCTTAGGGATGGAGTTGAATTTAGCTTCAACAGCAGACCTCTTTGTGAGTGTTTACGAGGTGCGAACTAGAAAGGCTACAACAGTACTGTTCCATTCGGTCCACCTTTCCCTCACGCTATTACTATTTTAGACGTGGAATGTGCCTATAGCCATATGTTAGGCAATTTTAGAAGCAAAGCATGCTTCTATGGTTCAATGGTTGTTGTTAAATAAATCCACCTGATATATCTGGTCACTAACTTTGAACATTGATTGGAGTGGTATTATAATGAACTGAGATCTAACTTGTGATTATGTATCCTAATTCAAATATAACTTGTATTTTCATAACGTAGCACCATAGGCTATTGGCGCATTTGGTGATGCCATTACCTATACTGCAAGGATGGGAATTGGATTTGTGATGTCCCACACAACCCAAGACAAATGAGAATGGGATTTAGAGAACATTTATTTAAACTCCCCACTTTACAGATCAAGATCTTAATTTGATTTCCCTGTTGTAGGAGAAATGTCCTCCAATACAGGAAATGTTAAATTTGTAGTATATTTGAGGTTTAAAAAGGCTTCTGAAGTTTGTAAATTCCACCTGAAATTTGAGACTTAATTTTCCCTTAAGAAAAATGTATCAACCCCAAAAATTATAATCCACATAATAATTCAGATTTTCAGTTGCTGCAGGATTATTTTCCTGCTGTAGCAAACAGGATACAATTATCATCCTACATCTGTAGCCTACATATCTAATTGTCAGAATGGTTCTCAACTATTTATCCATTGGTTTAACCGTTTCAAAACTTAACAAGGGAGTGCTTTGTGGATGCTGTAGCCTAATCATTTATTTCAACCTTAAAACGTGGTAATGAATTGTTATAACGGGTTTACAATAGGCTATAGGCCTACACAGCTTAGTTTATTTCTGATGTTACACAAATGTTTCTGCAAATAAAAATAAATCAAATAAAAACAAAAACATAGACTTCTTTCAAAAGGTTCATGTCTCCCCATCCTGCACCGGGTACTCATAAAAAGTTCAAAATTATTACCCAGTATCACTCAATATTCTGCCAAGTGGGCGGTGCCAGCTGAAGTTTGGCTCGCATTCCCTAAAATTAAAGGAGGGTGTGGTAAAGTCAAAGTCCGTGCCAAAAGTAGACTTTCTGCATAACATGTGTGCCAAAACTATAGAACATGTATAGAGTAAAATGTTAATAGTCAATTTTAGGGTGAGTGAACTAATGGCTCTGTCATTCCTTTGCAATTGAATGGACATAATCCCATTACCAAGCATTTACCCATATACTTACATATAGGATGAATTATATAACTCTATGCATTTAGCATGTTAACACTGCTAATAGAAGGTTTATATCCACATGATTTGCAAGCCCAACATATACAAACCTGTGAAGATGAAAAACAGATGCTACAGGTCATGCAGTAATAGATGTCAAAGCCAACATGACAAGGGGGCTGCGGCCCTCCCTCTCCCCCACCTCAGGGCTGCATTCCAAATGGCACCCTACTCCCTACATAGGCCACTACTTATGACCAAAGCCCTCCCTATGGGCCCTGGTCGAAAGTGGTGCACTTTAAAGGGAATGGGGTGCCATTTAGGAAGCAGTCATGTCTTGGTGCACGGTCAAAAGCATAGCCAGGAGCCTGAAACTGAAGAACCTTGATCATTGTGATCTGGCTTCAGATCAGATCAGATGACTGAGAGCATATTGTAATGCAAATACGTTGAGCTTTCAGTCCCTTCTTTCTGCAGTCAGTGCATGGAGAGAAGGCTAACAGATCAACTGCATTATAAAGCAGGAAGGAATTGTTTGTCATTCCACAGCAAAATACATTTGTATGACCTTAAAAAGCTCAATAGGTATATTATTCTATTTGCTCTAAGATTAAACCTTTTCCTTTGTTGAAAATTCACAACACAATGAATGGGCATTGGAATATAAGCTCATACAGTGTACAGTGTGTGGTGTTTAGTGTTACGCCAGGAAGTGAAAGAGAACCAAAATACTATGATTCATATCCCTAAATCCCTCTGATACTAAAAATAGTTGTTGGTTTGGAGTACTGTGGTGAATCTGTGTGGTTTGGCCAGTACAGGGTGGGTCTGGCAGCCTGTCTCTCCTGCAACTCTTTATACTCACAAACACACACACATATAGGTCACAGAGGACAATAAAAGATGACGGTTGACATAAACCTGCTGCTCTGTAATTGGTGGTCAGACTATTTTCAAGAGAAATCCTCACTGGCATTGGAAGAAAGTTTAATAATGGTCCCAACTTCCTGTATCTAGTTGGTTGTTAGTTGAGAGTCCTATAACCCCAGAGAGGCCTGAACTTGAACTTGCTTACTTCTTCTCCAATGCAGCAGGCATTGTACAGTATTTATTTTGCAGAGCATTTCTGAACATTTTCACTCTTTTGGTCTGTCTCCCACTCTGCTAAAAAGCAATTTCCCCCACATTAGTCTGCCCTTGTTATAATGGAAGAGAGAGAACCAAATGATGTCATTTATTTTATTATGGTTTCGTGTCTTTTCAAGTGGCATGTTTCCCATTGGATAATCAAAAATATGTGTGGAGGAGACATCATTAACGTTTGTGATGGACAAAGGAAGCCTTGGGTACTGTGTCTGTCAGTACAGCGACGTATCTAGTGGTACATTATTGTTATGCATGTAAACGAAACTAGAACTGTCGACACAAAGTAATTACAGTGAGACAATGGATTTTTAAGCTTATTTCCCTGTCTGTGTCTGGGACTGGTAAGGTAATAGACACGTATAAGAATCATTCCTCTGACTGTAGGCTACAGTACCACAGTGATGTTATCTGGGTTGTATTCACTAGGCACGAAACGGAAGCAAAAGGGCCAAAACGGGGAAGGACGACCTGAACTTGACCAATAACAAACGGTTGTTTTCATTTTCTGTTGCAAAGCGTTTTGCTACAGTGTCCAGTAATGAATATGACCCTGGTGGAGAGCGACTAAAAGGAATCAGAGTGTACTGATCCAACAAGCATACACGTCATTGCCTTACGTGAAACAACTTTACTACAAACTACTAGTAAGGTTCAACTAGTAAAGTTGAACTACTTTATGTTCAAGGTCTGTAGAGTAAATGGCAAAAAATCGAATTGCTGGCATGGTACTTGATATATTTTGCCCTCTACTCTATGGTATATTTGTGTGTGTGTGTGTATATATACTGTATACATTGACAGAATCAAGTTCAAGGCAGCATTTCCATTCGCTCTCATTCAGCACTTGTTTCTTTACATTTTATGACTGTAGTCATACAAATAGACCCCATTTTTCCTGGAAATGAAGACGACATTATTCAATAACCACAGCTGTAACAGTTACAGTGCCTCCGGTAAGTATTTTCTACATTTTCTACATTTTGTTAGGTTACAGACTTATTCTAAAATTGATTAAAAAAGATGTTTTCCCTCATCAATCTACACACAATACCCCATAATGACGAAGCAAAAACAGTAGTTTTTCCCCCGCTAATTTATTACAAATAAAAAACAGAAATTTCACATTTACATAAGTATTCAGACCCTTTACTCAGTACTTTGTTCAAGTCCATTTGGCAGCAATTACAGCATTGAGTCTTCTTAGGTATGACGCTATAAGCTTGGCACACCTGTATTTGGGGAGTTTCTCCCATTCTTCTCTGCAGATCCTCTCAAGCTCTGCCAGGTTAGGTTGGGAGTGTTGCTGCACAGTTATTTTCAGGTCTCCAGAGATGTTTGATCGGGTTCAAGTCTGTGCTCAGGCTGGGCCACTCAAGGACATTCAGAGACTTGTCCCGAAGCCACTCCTGTATTGTCTTGGCTGTATGCTTAGGATCGTTGTCCTGTTGGAAGGTGAACCTTCGCCCCAGTCTGAGGCGCTCTGGAGCAGGTTTTCATCAAGGATCTCTCTGTTGTTTGCTCCATTCATCTTTCCCTCGATCCTGACTAGTCTCCCAGTCCCTGCCGCTGAAAAACATTCCCACAGCATGATGCTGCCACCACCATGCTTCACCGGTTGGGATGGTGCCAGGTTTCCTCCAGACTTGACGCTTGGAATTCAGGCCAAAGAGTTCAATCTTGGTTTCATCAGACCAGAGAATCTTGTTTCTCATGGTCTGAGAGTCTTTAGGTGCCTTTGGTCAAACTCCAAGTGGGCTGTCATGTGCCTTTTACTGAGGAGTGGCTTCCGTCTGGCCACTCTACCATAAAGGCCTGATTGGTGGAGTGCTGCAGAGATGGTTGTTCTTCTGGAAGGTTCTCCCATCTCCACAGAGGAACTCTAGAGCTCTGTCAGAGTGACCATCGGGTTCTTGGTCACCTCACTGACCAAGGCCCTTCTCCCCCGATTGTTCAGTTTGGACGGGCGGCCAGCTCTAGGAAGACTATTGGTGGTCCCAAACTTCTTCCATGTAAGAATGATGGAGGCCACTGTGTTCTTGGGGATTTAAATGCTGCAGAAAAGTTTTGGTACTCTTCTCCAGATCTGTGCCTCGACACAATCCTGTCTAGGAGCTCTACGGACAATTCCTTCCACCTCATGGCTTGGTTTTTGCTCTGACAACTGTGGGACCTTATATAGGCAGGTGTGTGCCTTTCCAAATCATATCCAATCAATTGAATTTACCACAGGTGGACTCCATCAATTTGTAGAAACATCTTAAGGATGATCAATGGAAACAGGATGCACCTGAGCTCAATTCCGAGTCCCTTACCAAAGGGTCTGAATAAAGTATTTCTGTTTTTATTTTTTATACATTTCTAAACATTTCTAAATACCTGTTTAAGCTTTGTTATTATGGGGTATTGTGTGTAGATTGCTGAGGATAGTTTTTTTTGTTTTTTATCCATTTTAGAATAAGGCTGTAACATAACAAAATGTGGAAAAAGTCAAGGGGTATTTTCCGAAGGCACTTTATGCTTACAGACGTACACTGAGGCAATATAACCTTGTGAGCCCACTATCTGGCACTCCACATCTAGCATACAGTGAAGGTTTCCCCCAGCGAAGAAGCAGGTGTAAAACTGTTGCATGATTAGTCACAAAGGGTTTGAATTACACCAAGACATTAAACACAGAAATCACCCCAGAGCGAGAATAGAATATAGAGATGTAGATACCTACTGTATCTATACTGTACTCTTTCTGGTAGAAATAAACTATGAAATCAACAATGACCGTACACCTCAATACAATAGCAAGTGTCTTTGAATACAACGCAATAATAAGCACAAACAGTTAGCTAGCTATTTCAATCTCAGTCCCAAATGCTAAATATCTAGCATGGGGTATGATGTGTTGTCACTAGGACTCACAACATAGGCACAAGTGTAACGACAGAGCCCATTCCTAACATGACTCATGTTACCAGTTGGCATGCCCTGCCTGGGAGGCCTGGCTAACTGAATAATTGAAAGCGGGTGGTGTGTGTGTGGTGTGTGTCTCTGTGTGTGTGTCTCGTACTGCCAGCGGCCAACAGTGTTATGATGACTCCATGGTGGGACCGAGGCCAATGCTGAGGTCTGTACTAATGGCTGCTCAATGGTCAGGGCAGGGGCTGTTTGGTTTGGTGTGTGTTTATTTGTCCAGTCCCATCACCACACCTCTCTCTCTCTCTCTCTCTCTCTCTCTCTCTCTCTCTCTCTCTCTCTCTCTCTCTCTCTCTCTCCCCTCTCTCTCTCTGACAGCCCCCCATTGCTCTCTCTCTGTCCCCCCCATCTCTCTCTACTTCCTGCTCAAACCTTTCTCTTTTTCATTATTCTCACTTCCATTATCTATCATCCTCTCTACTGCTCATACACACTGCATCTCTCTGAGACTTCATAGGCATACATTGATCGAGGTTGTGGTTAGTAGCAGTTCTGTGAGCTATTAAATCTTTAATGAAACTGAAGTGTCCAGTGTTAGTTAGGGTAGAGTCACACTGTCACAGGCGAAGCTGTCTGTAGTCGTCACCAGCAGTAGGCCTGTCGTGTGTTTTCAGTACTATCCATTGTCGTGGGAACATGTCACTGGGAGACAGAGACATTACGCCACAGATAGAACAAGGCGCCAGATGTTTCACCGGATGTATAAATCTGAAGCATACGGTTGGAATTTCCACTCCAGACCAAATATGGTGATGAGAGGAAGCCCAGGTGCCGGCAGTGGGAGAGTATGTAGTGAGATGGAACTGGGCTGACATTCTGCACATTTTGGCATCTAAGAAAAGCCTGATCTCAATACAGTTTCCTGTTCCCAAAACTAGAATCTCTTACAAACAGAGAGCACTAAGTTTTGTAACTTTACCCTTTGCCAAAGTTTTAAAAAGTTGTTTACAAGGAGAGCAAGGGTGGATTGAGTTATCACACACGTGCACTTCACAGAGTAGGCGTTCCCTAGCAGAAATATGCAAATACATAATAGAACGCGCCAATAGGATCTCGCTAGCTCGTGCTTGGCTCTGCCCACCTCCTTGCTTCTTCTGCCCACTATCATTTGCTCCCGTTGAAAACGACACAGATTAACTAGTTATAAAATATCTTTGATTACGCTGTTAGCTTGTTCTCTTTCTTGATTACACTATCATTTACTTAATAGTAGTTGGATTTGTGTGTCTACATTTAAAAAAAGAACAAAGCCTAGAATTTCAGAAGTGATCAGAGCGCTCTGTTCAGTCCAGGACGTAAACATTTAGTCACTATTTCAGAATGTCCATTTTCAATGAGGAACAGGAAATAATCATTAGTATTGCTAGTATCATGACCACATTGTGATATTTGTTGACATTTGTCCTAATAGGGCTACAGCCTAAGTACACGGAGTAGCGATCTCTTCAATGGGTGGCTGGTGGGTCAGGCTGTGCTGCCTTGGCGACCCTGGGTAAGGTTTGCACTACTTGCTGGTGGGTCAGGCTGTGTTACCTTGGCGACCCTGGGTAAGGTTGGCACTACTTGCTGGTGGGTCAGGCTGTGTTGCCTTGGCGACCCTGGGTAAGTTTGGCACTACTTGCTGGTGGGTCAGGCTGTGTTGCCTTGGCGACCCTGGGTAAGGTTGGCACTACTTGCTGGTGGGTCAGGCTGTGTTGCCTTGGCGACCCTGGGTAAGGTTGGCACTACTTGCTGGTCGGTTGGCGTGTGTCCTACTGGATTATTCAAGCAGGCCGAGGCGAGGGTGAGAAATCGAGGAGCAGAGAGGTGACGTCAGCTACCCCAAGAGGCCGGTGTCATGTTCTGAATTGTCATTTGTTAAAAGGCAGTCTGCATGAGAATATCTGTTTACGATCTAAAGACGGGTCACAGCCACACGGCAAGCAAATCATCATCTCTCCTAGAGTCACACTATTGTTATTTTACTGCTACTTTTTCATTATTTGTAACTTTTATTTCTTATTCTTATTTTTTTTGGGGGGGGGGGTATTTTATAATTATAATTTTTTTGAAACTGCATTGTTGGTTAAGGGCTTGTAAGTAAGCATTTCACTGTAAGATCTACACCTGTTGTATTCGGAGCATGTGACAAATAGAATTTGATTTGATTTGATATACCAGCCATGTGCACCACTGTTTGTTGACAGCCACTGTCCCAGAAGCGTGTTGCTATGGCTACCTCCTCTTCTTGGAAGTGTGTGTCTCTTCTCTAATGAAGTATTCCCACTGCCTTAAAGGTTAGCCTTTGATTTCCTGGCCAGGCTAATTAGTGAGCCTGCATGATGTAGCGCTAGCTCGTTATCTAGCGATCCACTGACACTACCCAGCTGGGACAGGCACAGGAAGTTCATATGAGTTCACCACTGAGGTGACCAACACACAGACACTGACAGAGGAGCTACCGAGGTGACCAACACACAGACACTGACAGAGGAGCTACCGAGGTGACCAACACACAGACACTGACAGAGGAGCTACTGAGGTGACCAACACACAGACACTGACAGAGGAGCTACTGAGGTGACCAACACACAGACACTGACAGAGGAGCTACCGAGGTGACCAACACACAGACACTGACAGAGGAGCTACCGAGGTGACCAACACACAGACACTGACAGAGGAGCTACTGAGGTGACCAACACACAGACACTGACAGAGGAGCTACTGAGGTGACCAACACACAGACACTGACAGAGGAGCTACCGAGGTGACCAACACACAGACACTGACAGAGGAGCTACCGAGGTGACCAACACACAGACACTGACAGAGGAGCTACCGAGGTGACCAACACACAGACACTGACAGAGGAGCTACTGAGGTGACCAACACACAGCCACTGACAGAGAAGCTACTGAGGTGACCAACACACAGACACTGACAGAGAAGCTACTGAGGTGACCAACACACAGACACTGACAGAGAAGCTACTGAGGTGACCAACACACAGACACTGACAGAGAAGCTACTGAGGTGACCAACACACAGCCACTGACAGAGAAGCTACTGAGGTGACCAACACACAGACACTGACAGAGGAGCTACTGAGGTGACCAACACACAGACACTGACAGAGGAGCTACTGAGGTGACCAACACACAGACACTGACAGAGGAGCTACTGAGGTGACCAACACACAGACACTGACAGAGAAGCTACTGAGGTGACCAACACACAGACACTGACAGAGGAGCTACTGAGGTGACCAACACACAGACACTGACTGAGGAGCTACTGTAGTTCATTTTCCTATTATACATTATTGTCTGTCACTAACTACCTGTAGCTAGGTGTATGTTTTCATTGTGTGTAGTTTGTGATGAATCTGTGTATAAGTGTAATCTCTGATTGGTACATGTTCTTTGTGTGACACTTTTAGGTTGCTCTTTTGTGCAGTTTTGTGACCTTTGAAAGAGTCCAAGTCATGTTGAGGTGATCCACAATGACAGAAGGCCAAGAGTTGCCCATTCCGATTCTATTGAACACAGTTGTTTGGACCTACAAGCTTGATCATTATTGAGTTAGGAAGAGGAGGACAGGGAGAGAGAAATACTAGTATATTGAGTGGGAGCCTGTCTGACATGAAAAGCCAAACGCCTGTGCTTTAGTCCTGAACCCTTACATAGACAACGGTGCTAGGACACCAGATCAAGGGGAGAATGAATACTGTATATCAATGAGAAAGCGAAAGAGAGTGTCCACACTAGAGACACACGTGTTACACTCATCATTTGCTCTCTCTGCATCCGCTCGTGCTCTTGCAAGATTCAAATATTTGAAGTGGTGTCATAGCGTGACACGGACAGCCGTAAGTCACAGGCTAACAGAAGAGAGACATGACTGGACGACTGTACAAAGGAACACTAAATGACTGACGGTGGGCTCCCGTATATCCAACCGTCTCCCCTCTCGCCACCCTCCCTCCCCCTCCTTTTCCCTTCTAATGCTAAAGGGTTATGTGATTGTCATAGTTATTGTCCCACAGGGAGATGGGGAAACCACGACAGAGCTGATCCCTCTAAATCAATCTGTCTATGTTGATGGATCTGGCAGATGGCTGTAGAATGTAGCTGGTTTGATGGCTGGTTTGACAGGAACACAAGCTTTACGTGTACACATTTTACTTCCCTGATCTTTGTCCCAAATGGCACTCTTTGCACTGTACTCTTAGAAAGAAAGGTGGAATCTAGAATAGAGGTCGACCGATTAATCGGAATGGCAGATTAATTAGGGCCAATTTCAAGTTTTCATAACAATCGGTAATCGGCATTTTTGGACACCGATTATGGCCGATTATATTGCAATCCACGAGGAGACTGACCACCTGTTACGCGAGTGCAGCAATGAGCCATGGTAAGTTGCTAGCTAGCATTAAACTTCTCTTATAAAAAACAATCAATCTTAACATAATCACTAGTTAACTACAAATGGTTGATGATATCACTAGTTTAACTAGCTTGTCCTGCGTTGCATATAATCAATGTCATGCCTGAAATTGTGTCACTTCTCTTGCGTTCAGTGTAAGCAGAGTCAGGGTATATGCAGCAGTTTGGGTCGCCTGGCTCGTTGCGTTCAGTGCAAGCAGAGTCAGGGTATATGCAGCAGTTTGGGTCGCCTGGCTCGTTGCGTTCAGTGCAAGCAGAGTCAGGGTATATGCAGCAGTTTGGGTCGCCTGGCTCGTTGCGTTCAGTGCAAGCAGTGTCAGGGTATATGCAGCAGTTTGGGTCGCCTGGCTCGTTGCGAACTGTGTGAAGACCATTTCTTCCTAACAAAGACCGTAAATAATTTGCCAGAATTTTACATAATTAGGACATAATATTGAAGGTTTTGCAATGTAACAGCAATATTTACACCTACGATTGCCACCCGTTTGATAAAATACGGAACGGTTCCGTATTTCACTGAAATAATAAATGTTTTATTTTCGAAATGATGGTTATTAATGACCTAAGGCTTGTATTTCTGTGTGTTTATTATGTTATCATTAAGTCTATGATTTGATATTTGATAGAGCAGTCTGACTGAGCGGTGGTAGGCACCAGCAGGCTCATAAGCATTCATTCAAACAGCACTTTCCTGCGTTTGCCAGCAGCTTTTCGCAATGCTTGAAGCACAGCGCTGTTTATGAGCACAGCGCAAGCCTGGCAACTCCCGAGATTAGGCTGGCAATACTAAAGTGCCTATAAGAACATCCAATAGTCAAAGGTCTATGAAATACATTTACATTTACATTTAAGTCATTTAGCAGACGCTCTTATCCAGAGTGACTTACAAATACAAATGATATAGAGAGAAATAGTCCTATAATAACTACAACCTAAAACTTCTTACCTGGGAATATTGAAGACTCATGTTAAAAGGAACCACCAGCTTTCATATGTTCTCATGTTCTGAGCAAGGAACTTAAACGTTAGCTTTTTTACATGGCACATATTGCACTTTTACTTTCTTCTCTAACACTTAGTTTTTGCATTATTTAAATAAAATTGAACATGTTTCATTATTTATTTGAGACTAAATTGATTTTATTTATGTATTATATTAAGTTAAAATGAAAGTGTTCATTGTTCATTCAGTATTGTTGTAATTGTCATTATTACAAATACATATATATATAAATCGGCCGATTAATCGGTATCGGCTTTTTTGGTCCTCCAATAATCGGTATCGGTATCGCCGTTGAAAAATCATAATCGGCAGACCTCTAATCTGGAACCTAAAAGGGTTCTTCAGCTGTCCCTATAGGAGAACCCTTTGAAGAACCCTTTTTGGTTCCAGGTAGAACTATTTTTGTTCCAGGTAAAACCATTTACACAGAGGGTTCTACATGGAACCAAAAGAGTTCTACCTGGAACCAAAAAGGCTTTTACAGGGAACTAAAAGGGGTTCTCCTATGGGGACAGTCGAAGAACAGTTTTGGAACCCTTTTTTCTAAGAGGCCCCTATGGGCCCTGGTCAAAGTTAGTGCACTAAATAGAGAACATGGTGTCATTTGGGACGCAAGCCTTGACTTCTGGCAAGATTTTTAAATAGGTTAATGCTTAAGTAGCCTAATTAGGCTATCCTAGCCTAATTCAAAGACACAACTATCATAATGGAAATTGTTGTTTTTGTTGACAATGTGTTACTGTAATCCCTTGGGCTATATCATAATTGTGACTGTGAGCCCCAGTTTTCTAAAATACTAATTCAGCTTTCTGCAACACTTGTGCTTTTAGATAAGAAAGTTTGTTCTCATAGCCTGAAAGCACATTTTTCACAGTGCTAACGGCCTAGACTACACTTTAATTAGCTTCTGAACTGTGTTAGGGGACTTGATTTCATCCCAAAAGACATACTATTCCCTATTTAGTACACTACTTTTGACCAGGGCCCTATGGGTGTTGGTCAAAAGTAGTGCACAAAATCGGGAATAGAGTGTCATTTGGGATGTAGATGCCTCACAATATATACAACTCCAACCCAGATGTTTGTTGTTTTGGTTTATTTATAGCGTTTACATTTGACATAATACTCCTCCACACAGAACACATTCTTCTGGAACAGCACATCGACAGTGGTACAAATCATTTTTCAAATTCAAAGCGATTCCCTGCTTTTAACTGTGCTGAGCATTGAAATATATGTACATTTTAATTCCTAGCAAAACAATTGAGCCCCATTTGACTCACAGGAAACAATGTGATAACGCTTGTGAATAGTGGTGGCGTTGTTTACCTAATGTCTAAACGGTGCACTTTTCATCCTAATTTCTGTTATACCCCCCGAAGCACCAGAAAAGTGCTGGGACAGCACAATCATAGATAGTCTTTTACTGTAATAGCTTCCATGTCGTCCAGGAGCTGTGGTCGAAGGGCAGAGAGAGAGAGAGAGATTGAGAGAGAGAGAGCGGGAGGGGGGGGAGGAGAAAGAAAGAAAGAAAGAGCGATAGGGAGACGGAGAGGGGGAGAGAAATAGGGATTGAGAGGGAGAGAGATATACAGAAGAAAAAGGACAGAGATAGAGAAAGAGAGATCCTCTATAGGACATTTCTCAGGGCCTGCAGATCCCTCATGTGTTTTTCTACAAGTTTACAGTGATGGATCAATCCTTGTCTCATGAGTGTATAATCTGCTGATTATCAAGTGTACCTGAAAGCTGAGGGTTGTGGCTTTCCAATACACTAGCAAGTTATAAAACACAACGTTCACTGAACTCGATGATCAGTCTATTTGCGTAGTTTTCCTTATTGGGTATTGTACAGTACAGTGTGTCTGTTTCTGTGTATTTATAGGTGGTGTCTAGTGTCATTACCTGACTAGTTCACTAGGAATCACACTGGACTGTATCTAGCCTCTGTCCGCCCCAGGGGCCGTTTCAGCCCTGAGAATAACTGACACACGCCGTATGTGTTATCATCCCCTCGCATAGAGAGGGAAAGATGGAGAGAATAGGCGAGGTAAAAGATGAGGAGAGAAAGGCTCAAAGGACAGATGGAGAAGAGCGAGAGAGAGAGAGACACTTTAACAGCTCGCTGTATTTTAACCCTTGCATGGACAAATAAGAACATTACAGAAAATATCAAAAGAAAGAAAGAAAGAGGTTGTTTAAATAAAACAACATCTCCCTCTCCTCCATGCTTTTATAGGTCCTGGTCAAAAGGAGTGCAGTTAATAGGGAATATAGAATAGGGTGACATTTGGGACTCTATCCAGCAGGAAGAACACAGAGAGGTGATGAGGTGACGAGGTGCAGGGATGTGGAAGGACTGATGACATGTCTAGTTCACACCGAATCCTATCCTGAAAGGCTCCCTGTGTGTGTGTGTGTGTGTGTGTGTGTGTGTGTGTGTGTGTGTGTGTGTGTGTGTGTGTGTGTGTGTGTGTGTGTGTGTGTGTGTGTGTGTGTGTGTGTGTGTATATGTGTGTATGTGTGTGTATATGTGTGTATGTGTGTGTATGCAAGGGTGTGTGTGATTCAGGAGGAGCAGTGGGGCAGAATAAGCCCTCTCAA
Organism: Salvelinus namaycush; assembly: GCF_016432855.1. Lineage (NCBI taxonomy): Eukaryota > Metazoa > Chordata > Actinopteri > Salmoniformes > Salmonidae > Salvelinus > Salvelinus namaycush. Next base: position 15,008,734 of record NC_052339.1, on the reverse strand, counting down.
CAGTTCAATGTCTGATGTAGTGAGTGCTCTGTGGAACGTAAACTAGCCTGCATACTTCACACTGTATTACAGATCACTACCGTCCTGAAGCATGGAGCAGTTGGCATTATCCCTCATGTTAGGTCTGGATCGAATAGAACAATATCATCGTGTGTGAGTCTTGCTACGGTCAGTAGTGGGTTGATGCAGGTTGAGAATGAATGTGAGGAGGATGACAATTGCTGGAGATGTGTCTCTATCTGCCGCTCTTCGCTGGTCTCTCTGTCTTTCTGAATGGAAGTGTGGCGTATGCATACGGTACAGTAGTAGTCTATGTGCTTTCCTGTGATGAATCAGAGCAATCACAAGGCTTTAACCTAGTCTTTGCTCTATTCCCCTGGCTCCTCTCCTCGTCTCTCCTCTTCTCACACCATTTCTCCACACAGCAGTTTGACACCTGCCATGTAGAAGACAGTCAAGTGACAAACTGTCACTGTCACTGTGTGTGGGACTCTCTTTACTTCACTCCCTACCCAGAGTCTTTTGGGATCAGGAAGTCAGTGCATCAAGGATCAGTCAACCTCCTGTACTGTTACGTGCCAATCACTATATCTGATTGAAATATGGGATGTCAATTTAGACGTCATACTGTAATACTACAATAGCTGTCTCCTTGGGTTTTTCTGCTGCGATGGCAGTATTTTCACGTTTGCCCTCAATATACGAATATTGGACACGTTTCACACATGCCTGTATGTCAGGTTGTTTCCTTTCTACCACGAGGCCTGTCTGTGTTCCACTGTAGCCTGTTGGTTGTGTTGGTCATTAAAGAGTCTGTGTGAACACATTGCTGGAGTAATGAGACTCTCTGTTGGTGAGACTCTAATCCAAGCCTTTCTCTGTGCAGCTATCTTTCTCTCCCTCTCGATATCTCTCTCTCCCTCTCTCTTTCTCTCTGTGTCTTCCCCTCCCCCTCTCTCTGAGTGGAGTGGATATGGATTTGAGCTCCAGTATGTGTGAGATTGTGTTTTACTCCCAGGCAGGAGAAAAGATGAGAGGCGCGGGTCTTTTTCATGTGTAATGCAGTAATGCAGCCCCATAATAGCTCTGTAGGGAGGTGTGTGTTTATGCTCTGGTTATTCCCTGCTTCCAGCTCAGTGCTGTTGGCTTACTACTCTATGACTGTGTCCCAAATACACCTATTCCTTCTATTCTGCACTGCTTTTGACCAAGGCCCTCTCCTCTCCTCTCCTCTCCTCTCCTCTCCTCTCCTCTCCTCTCCTCTCCTCTCCTCTCCTCTCCTCTCCTCTCCTCTCCTCTCCTCTCCTCGCCTCGCCTCGCCTCGCCTCGCCTCGCCTCGCCTCGCCTCTCCTTTCCTCGCCTCTCTTCTCATCTCCTCTCTTCTCCTCCCTTGGTATAGAGATCTCAGGTTTTATTGGGTGCCCTGAAAGCTCCATTACGTCAGAGTGCTTTCTGACAAGCAGACGATGTGATAATAGATAACATTCCCACGCTGAAAGGTCATCAGAGGATCTCTCTTTCTGTCTCTCTGCCTGTCTCCTCACTAACACTGTGGCTAGAGGCTGCTGTCTGGCTGCTGAAATCCTCCTGCCTGGATGGACACTTGACATTTTTAGCATGGGCACTTTTTGGAAATAATTTAAAGTGCCAACAACTACCAAAATTGAAAATGGCATTGCTTCCTCAACTAAGAGTTTTTTACATGCAGGGTTATGGTTGAATTTATAGTATATTACTTTTTAACTTTAATCATATTTGATGGCAGTGGTGGAAAAAGTACCCAATTGTCATACTTGAGTAAAAGTTAAGATACCTTAAAGAAAATGACTCAAGTATAAGTGAGTCACCCAGTAAAATATAAAAGTCTAAAAGTATTTAGTTTTAAATATATTTAAGTATCAAAAGTAAATGTAATTGCTAAAATATACTTAAGTGTCAAAAGTAAAATCATAAAACATTTCAAATTCCTTATATTAAGCAAACCAGACAGTACGATTTTCTTGTTTTTTAAATTTACAGATAGCCAGGGGAACACTCCAACACTCAGACATAATTTACAAACAAAGTAAATCAGAGGCAGTAGGGATGACCAGGGAGGTTCTCCTGATAAGTGCGTGAGTTGGACCATTTTTCTGTCCTGCTAAGCATTCGTAATGTAACCAATACTTTTGGGTGTCAGGGAAAATGTATGGAGTAAAAAGTACATAATTGTCTTTAGGATTGTAGTGGAGTAAAACTAAAAGTTGTCAGAAATATGAATAGTAAAGTACAGATACCCAAAAAAACTACTTCAGTAGTACTTTAAAGTATTTTTACTTAAGTACTTTACACCACTGTTTCATGGTTGTGTGGGTTTCAATGCCTCTTATAAAGTACTATACGTAAAGCCTACCTTATTGGAATTGTACATTATTTGACCCATATTGACCATTTGCTGACAACTCACCTCTGTGTCCTTTCTCTCTTTCTCTCCCCCCTCCTTCCCCCTCTCCCCCCTTCAGACATGGCTCCAGAGGTATGGCTACCTTCCCCCTACAGACCCCAGGATGTCGGTCCTGCGGACGGCCCAGACCATGCAGTCTGCTATCGCTGCCATGCAGCGTCTCTATGGCCTCAACGTCACAGGATCGCTGGACAGGAACACTATAGAGTGAGTCTCACCACTTTGCATGTTGTAGGGGATCGGTGTGAGAAAGAAGGAACATAATTATTCATCTTGATCACAGAATGAGTAGTTATTTGGGATGCAAGGTGCTTTCTAAATCATTCATTCTGTGCAGTACAACTTCATTGTAGGTTGATGAACGTCCCTAAACGTCCAATAAAAAGCAACAGACCTTTATAAATATACCTGTAATGCTGCTCTGATTCGCTGCTTGACATTCCGGAAGAGAAGAGAACAGACAGGAGCGTTTCCCAGACAGAGAGTTAGCATCACACAGGTTAAGTGTCCCGTTTTAATGTGATCAAAGGGCTCTTTTACAACAGATACACCTACACCAGCAGATCAAAGTCAGGGTAAATGCCACAGTATTACTCTGAACCTAGAAGCCTAGAAAAGGGAATGACAGCTTCAGTCTTCCTGTCTGCCTGTCTGTCTCTCTGCTGCTCGTTGAACCAATCAACATGTGTAAGAGTCCCTAGGGTTGCATCCCAAACGGCACACTGTTCCCTATATAGTGCACTACTCTTCTCCAGGGCACATAGGGCTCTGGTTAAAAGTAGTGCACTAATAGGGAATAGGGTGCCATTTGGGATGCTCTAAAGGAGTCTAAGAAGCTGCAGTTTGGTTGTGTTAAAAGGATTAGAGAAACAAGTACCTTTTTTTGCTGCTGAGATCAATTGTATGATGTGTGTATCAAATCAGTTACAATAATGTGGTGGAATTTGTGATGACTAACCTGCATGCTAAAGTCTAATTTTCTGTTTCTTTGTGCTTCGTATAATGATGTTAGCGATTACACAGTAAGGTGAGGCATATATCTTATTATGTCTATTTCTTTGCAGATGTGTGTGTGTTCACGAGCGTGTTTGTGTGTGTGTGTGTGTGTGTGTGACTTTGTGATAACTAGTATGTCTGTATTGGAAGTAATGACAGGATTGCATTACATGGTTTGTTCAGCCAAGGCCAAGCATACATCCTGTTTTGACTAATGGTGTTCTCTGTTCTTCCTAGCTGGATGAAGAAGCCCCGATGTGGTGTACCAGACCAGCTAGGAGGGGCGTCCAAATTCAGTGTCCGGAAAAAGCGGTACGCCCTAACGGGGCAGAAGTGGCAGCATAAGCATATCACATACAGGTGAGTTGATTGGTTGCTTGGTTGCTTGGTGATTGGTTGGTTGGTTTGTTGGTTGGTGATTGGTTGCTTGGTTTGTGATTGGTTGGTTGGTTGGTTGGTTGGTTGGTGATTGGTTGGTTGGTTGGTTGGTTGGTTTGTTATTAGTTGGTTGGTTGGTAGCATAAACATATCACATACAGGTGAGTTGATTGGTTGGTTGGTTGGATGGTTGGTTGGTGATTGGTTGATTAGGGATTGATTTTTGGTTAAAACAATTCATACAGTACTTTAAAACATGGGCTTTACTCTATGGGTCTGACATGTGCCTGAGGATGTGTCTAGGCTACATGTCTGTGTTCATGAGTCTAGATAAGAATGTCTTACTAGGTGAAGACATGTGACAACCTCTTAGCTAGGCTATATCTGAAAGGTCCTGTGTGGCTCAGTTGTTAATAATCTAACAACACTAAGGTCATTGGATTCAATACCTGCAAGGATCACATACTATAAAGGGTTTCACTTGATTTACTGTAAGTCGCGTTGGATAAAAAGCGACAGTTAAGTTACATGCACTGTATTATATTGTCGCTGTCTGATGAAACTTCTCAGGAAATGTTTTAAAACCGCCTTATTTTCCCATTAACGAACGTACAATTACGAAACTTCAAAAGCTATTTCGAATACAATCTCTTGGGCCTAGAGTACTCGTACAGTATATTGAGTACATTGCTTTCAAAACATGTACAAAAATAAATACATTTGAGTTACATTTTTCATCAGACAGTGACTATACAGTATATTATATTATACAGTGCATTCGGAAAGTATTCAGACCCTTAGACTTTTTCCAAATGTTGTTACATTACAGCCTTGTTTTAAAATTGATAAAATAAAAACAAAACCTCATTAATCTACAAACAATAATCCATAATGACAAAGAGAAAACAGTTTTTTAGAAATGTTTGCACACTTATTAAAAATAAAACAGAAATACCTTATTTACATAAATATTCAAATCCTTTGCTATGAGACTCGGAATTGAGCTCAGGTGCATCCTGTTTCCATTGATCATCCTTGAGATGTTTCTACAACTTGAGTGAGGTGACCAAGATCCCGATCGTCACTTTGACAGAGTTCCAGAGTTCCTCTGTGGAGATGGGAGAACCTTCCAGAAGGACAACCATCTCTGCAGCACTCCACCAATCAGGCCTTTATGGTAGAGTGGCCTCTGTAAAAGGCACATGACAGCCCACTTGGAGTTTGCCAAAAGGCATCTAAAGACTCTCAGACCATGAGAAACAAGATTCTCTGGTCTGATGAAACCAAGATTGAACTCTTTGGCCTGAATGCCAAAACAACCCTGAGCACACAGCCAAGACAAGGCAGGAGTGGATTTGGGATAATTGTCTGAATGTCTTTGAGTGGCCCAGCCAGAGCCCAGACTTGAACCCGAACAAACATCTCTGGAGAGACCTGAAAATAGCTGTAAATAGCTGCATCAACGATGCTCCCCATCCAACCTGACAGAGCTTGAGAGGATCTGCAGAGAAGAATGGGAGAAACTCCCCAAATACAGGTGTGCCAAGCTTGTAGCGTCATACCCAAGAAGACTTGAGACTGTAATCACTGCCAAAGGGGCTTCAACAAAGTACAGAGTAAAGGGTCTGAATACTTATGTAAATGTCATATTTCAGTTGTTTGGTTTTTATACATTTGCAAAAAAATCTAAAAGCCTGCTTTTGCTTTGTCATTATTGTCACGCCCTGGCCATAGAGAGGCTTTTATTCTCTATTTTGGTTAGGCCAGGGTGTGACTAGGGTGGGCATTCTAGTTTCTTTATTCTATGTTTTGGCCGGGTATGGTTCTCAATCAGGGACAGCTGTCTATCGTTGTCTCTGATTGGGAATCATACTTAGGCAGCCTGTTTTTCCACCTTACTTGTGGGTAGTTGTCTTTGTTAGTGGCCTGTATAGCCGAAGTAAGCTTCACGGTCGTTTCCTTATTCTTTGTTTTGTTGGCGACATGTATAAATAAAAAGAGATGTACGCTCACCATGCTGCACCTTGGTCCGGTCATTTCCACCCTGACGACGATCGTGACAATTATGGGATATTGTGTGTAGATTGATGAGAAACAAAAACAATTAAATCAATTTTAGAATAAGGCTGTAACGTAACAAAATGTGGAAAAAGTCAAGGGGTCTGAATACTTTCAGAATGTACTGTATATATAGAAAAAGAACCCCAGAACCACAGTTGAGTTTTCCCCTAGCTACTAGCTATACATCTCCTGCGGGAACAAGTCCTACTGAAACCTGGCTAAACCAGAGGTAGAATACCCTCTCGTTTCCTCTCTACAAACTTAACTAGCAGCCTTACTCAACTCATTAGAAATCACATTCCTCCCTCTTTTTATACAACCGTCTGACTTGCATCCAGCCTTGTAGACAGACATAGAAACAGACATACAGGCAGACAGACATAATGACAGACAGAAAAACAGACAGATGTACAGACAGAATGACAGACAAACAGACCGACAGAATAACAGAATGGCAGACAGACAGAATGACCGACAGACAGACATTAGAAGGGTAGCTGCCATGTAATTCTTCTTTAATCTGAACATTGAAGCCACTCCTCGTGGTCCTCTTCTCCTCCTTTTTTCACGCTCCTTTTATCTCTCTCTCTTTCATTCTTTCAACATCTTTGCTATGTTACTGAGGGGTACTGTTAGGCTATGTCCACTCTACATCAGATAGGATTACACCCATGTCTCAACATATCATTACTCAATAACACATATCAGACTTTAAAGCTAAATATAAATATATGTAAAAATTGTAATGTCGTTTTTGCAACAGATCAAATATAGGTCTCTGTCTGGCCCTACATTTTTAAATATAACTGCCCCCATTTTTAAGTATAACTGCCCCCAATCCCATACTTTATGGACTAATCCTTGAGCTTCAGAATAAAAATGTATTTACATTTTTGTCTGCCTTGAAGGATAACTATGAACAGTATTACCGAAACCCTGATTATAATCTTGAATATGTGACCCACTCATGAACTGTAGCGATGCCAGGAAGGAATGGAAGAAAGGAAGACATTTTTGCGATAGGGCAAAAATAGAAATGGCTGTAGCGTGTGCAGTGCATTAAAAGGAATGGATGGAGATTGAAGAAAGGAGAGGTAAAGGAAGATGAGGGAGGGGAGAGTGCTGCAGTAGAAAGGGAAAGAGAGATTCAAGGAGAAGATGACATTTTTCACACTGTGTAATTCGTCAAGGCAACCACCACCAAAAATGTGTGTTAATCTCTATACAGTTGAGCATACCTGACCATTATATTAGATAATACAGCACATTAATATTAGTACTGTTATATTATATTTAATATACAGTATTATACAGTATGTGAAAGCCTTTGTTAGTTTCAATGACCTGATGCTTATAGAACACTGAGAGAAAGAGAGCGAGAGGGAGATGGAGAGAGGGAGACAAAGAGAGAGACAGAGGCAGAGACAGTACTGAGAGAGACAGAGAGAAAGAGAGGCAGCGATACAGAGCGGAAAGCTGAGTCAGATGATGGTTATATAACGAGATACAACATTTTGGGAGAGGGAGTGGGTGAGGACGAGGGCAGGGGAGAGTGTGTGTATCTGTGTGTGTGTGTGTGTGGTTGTCTCCAGTAGCTGGCCTGGCCAGATGGGGATGAAGCTATTCCTCATGCCACATCCACCCTCTCTCTATCTACCATGTCCCATCATCATACCTATCCCAACCACTCCTGCTCTGCATTATTGCCTTGATGTTGTTCTATGAGAGAGAGGCTGTGTATCCATGTAACCTGAGTGGAAGTCTGGGTATTTGCCAGTTAAGTGATTGTGCCTCTCTCTGTTGGTACTGGACATGTGCATGCATTGACATACAGTAGACACATGCTGATGGTAGGGAGGCGATAATTAGCTCCAGCATCCCCATAACTCTCCCAGCATGGAGTATGGAGGTGGTGTACAGTCTTATAGCTCACCCTCATTAAAACAACATGCATCCATACACTACAGTACTGTTTCTCTCTCTCTCTCTCTCTCTCTCTCTCTCTCTCTCTCTCTCTCTCTCTCTCTCTCTCTCTCTCTCTCTCTCTCTCTCTCTCTCTCTCTATGTCTTGGTCTCTCTCTCTCTCTCTCTCTCTCTCTCTCTCTCTCTCTCTCTCTCTCTCTCTCTTACTCTCTCTCTTTCCCCCTCTCTACTGTATGCTTCTGACTCCCAAGCAGTTTATTGTCAGCAGCAACGAGTTGTACTCTTTCAGTAGCTTGAACAAACTGAGTAGAGACAGTGGCAGTAACTCCTATTTGTTTGGCTCTTCTGTGCTGCACAAAATGCATACTGTATTACTAATTCAGGCTAAAGGGGTGAAACAGTTTTTTAACATTAAAGTGCACTTTCTCTTTGCCTTTTATTCTTTAAGTGGTCATAGCCGTACAGGTTTTATATTTTAAGTGAGGTGAGGTGTAGGAGTCATTACGCTGTTAGACAAGGTTAAACAAGGACACTTAGCCTTTTCATGTCGACTGCGAAGCCGGAGACTTCTTACTTCTAATCTCTGTGTCCGTGAGAAAGTGGTCCCACAGTCGAGGTTTTATGATTACTCGATCAGCTGATATGTGTTTCAGTGACCTATTTTTCCCCGCTTGTTTGCCATACCTCGGAGTGCATCCAAATCTGATATACTGGAGATTCTAGAACAATGACCTTACTTCACAACTGTACAGTCTCTGTTACATTCCAGTTATGGACCACTGATTCACAAACCACACTGCAATCAACACCCACAGTCTTCCACTAAGATCTGAGCTGAGAGAGCCACCCATCAAGTATACTAGTCATGGTGTTCATGCAATGGCACTGAACATGATGACACAATTCTGATGCTAACAGCCATCACTCATCAGAATGTCACGTTTCTGACTGAAGCAACAAATCACGGGACACTCTGCCTGGGTAGTTTTGCTCCTCATAAGGACATCACGAGCGTGTGGCCTCAGAGTACCTCAGCATCAAGCTGTGCCTCAGAGAGCCCGGAGAGTCATCATGGGACGACAGACAGCTGCAGACAGTCAAAGTTCAATCCAACCAGCGGCGGATTAGAGAGACACCTTGGTGGCAAATGTCCCCCTGGGAATTAATAAACAAGACTTAGAGTCCTTATTGGACGAGGACATCTTTCATTCTCAGTTAGAGTAACACCTTCTGACCTGAGTGACAGATGAAGAGAGCGGAAGAGAGAGAGAGAGAGAGAGAGAGAGAGAGAGAGAGCAAGAGAGCGAGGGAGAAGGAGAGGGGGTGCTGTAAAATCAAAGATTTACTCGTCTTGTCATCTGTTAGGGTTTCTGTTGTATTTTGTGTGTTTACTGTCGTAACACTGAGAGACAATAGACGATTATCAAGCTCCTCCAACAACAGCCTACTACCTTCTGCCTAACCAGAGTCCTCTCTGGAAGTCTGGGAACGTCTGGGGGAGACAGAGTGAGAGAGAGAAAGAGAGAGAGAGGATAGAGGTAGGGAGAGGGAGAGAGAGAGAAAGAGAGAGACATAGAGGCGGGGGAGATAGAAGGCTGGAATGCTGACTGGAAGCATACACAGTCCAGCAGCTCCATCTGTAAGAACATATAGCCATGAGGACTGTGAGTCTGGAGAGGAGAGATAGAGAGAGATGTCAAAGATCACCTTTGAGCTGCTGAGTCGTTAGCTCAGCTCTCAGCTTATACTATGCTGATACTGTAAACTCCCTAGGAGTAGATATAGAAGGAGCACAGGACAATAGATTCACCATATTTTTTATGTTTCCCAGAAGAATTAGAGAAAGAGGAAAAGAAAGAAGGGGACAAGAAACCGAGAGCAGGAGTGGAGAAGAGTAAACGCACCAGAGCCCAGATGAGAAAGAGAGACAGATAGACGGAGAGAAACAGATAGAGAGAAACCAAGAGAGAGAGAGAGAGAGCAGATCATCTCCAAAGAGGGGAAATGAAATGGGGGTTTTTCGAGGCAGGCATCACTTCAGAAGAGCAGATGAGTTGAACACTCAGTCAACGTTAACAGTTTAGATTCCTTCAGTAGAAGATAGCACACCACGACCTCCAGAGTACCTGCTAACTTCAGTAGAAATGTAGCGAGTGTCTGACTTCTCCACTTCACTCATCCACTTCTGCTCAAGAGAAGAACTGGGGATAAAGCCTGATGCTCAAGTGCAATGTTGAGAAGGAAAAATAAGTTTAAATTCAAAGTGCCCCTCTTTCCCGTATTTTAGGCGTGACTAAAGTGTAGAGGGTATGGAGATTGGCCAAGCCAGACTGAGGCTTCGTCTCAAATTAAACCCTATTCCCTACATAGTGCACTACTTTTGACCAGAGCACTTTGGGCCCTGATCAAAAGTAGTGCACTAAATAGGGAGTAGGGTGACATAGGGGATACAGATTGCTGGCGCTCTTGTGACGCAGTGAGCTGTGTATAATCCTTAATTAGAAAGTAAATTCCAGGGACAGGAAATCAGGAAATCCTCTAGTTCTTCTCTCAACACCTGGCTACAGCAGTCCAAGCAGCAGGAGAGGACTCAGCTGCATCTCTGGCTGCCTCCCAAATAGCACCATATTTCCTTTATAGTGCACTACTTTTGACCAGGGCCCATGGGGCATAGAGTGCCATTTGGGAAGCACACTCTCTCTCAAAGCCCCTTTTTACACTTCACTTTTCGGTAGTACGACTTAGTGCATAATGGTGAGAGGTAATGGCATGTGTGTTGCTGTATGCTATGGTACATTATAATATGTTACAACATGGAATGTGTGTGTTATGATATACTGTTATGATATACTATACACAGTATGTGTGGCCTAACCCCTACCATCCTCTATCCTCTCCCCCTGCCACAGCATAAAGAACGTCACACCCAAGGTGGGCGCAGAGGAAACCCATGACGCCATCCGGCGGGCGTTCGATGTGTGGCAGAACGTGACGCCGCTCCGCTTCGAAGCCGTCCCCTACAGCGACCTGGAGCGTACCAAGAAGGACGTGGACATCACCATCATCTTTGCCTCGGGTTTCCACGGCGACAGTTCGCCCTTTGACGGAGAGGGGGGCTTCCTGGCCCACGCCTACTTCCCTGGCCCCGGAATCGGAGGGGACACCCACTTTGACTCAGACGAACCCTGGACCCTGGGCAACCCCAACCACGACGGTAAGATGGGTAATGATAACCTTTAACATTAATATGGAAACAGACATTGATGCTTACATAACAATGATGTAGTCAACTAATATATGATTATGACATCACACTCCTCTGGACTAGTTGAGTGTTTGAAAGCTATCAAACATTATCAACTGTCACGGTATTTTTGAGTTGATATGTAAGTTGGGTTTACAATTTATGCCTGTACTCAGTGTGTTGTGTTCCTCTGGTCTGGGCTTGGATGTGCCTCTCTCTGTATAAACCCAACCTGAGCAGGCAAGGAGGGGAAGTTATGGTGAGCCACAGGGTCCGCCGGCAGGCCGGTCGATGCCCTCCGTTTAAGCTCACTATCTGACCTTTGACCTCCTGCATGCAGTCTGCAGCACTGTCTGAGTACATCCCATCTAGGATAAAACAACCAGGGTCATCATCGACCGAGAGAGAGGGGAAAAGAGAGAGGGAGAGAGAGAGGAAGAGGTAGAGAGAGTGATGGGGGTGAGAGATGAGAAAGATAGGGAAAGGAGGGAGGGACAGAGAGAGATAATGGGTGAGGGGTAGGGAAAGAGAGACAAACATGGAAAAAATATGGAGATATGAGCGAGAGAAAAAATGAAGTACAGGAGGACATGACAGAGAGGCGTGGGAGAGATGAGAGGGAGTTAGAGTGTCTGACTGTGAAGAGAAAGAGAAGATGAGAGAGAGGGATGAGAGAGAGGGATGAGAGAGAGTGGGATACCCAAAAGGAGGAAAAAGCAGCTGGAGAGGTAGACGAGGAGAAGAGGAGGACGAGAGGAGAGATGTAAGGTCAGGGAGAGGAGAAGAGTTCAGACAAGAGGTACTGGAGAGTTCCAGATTGTGAAGTAGGAAGTAAAGCGGATAGCTGATGGTTTATGGTTAATGCAGCATATCCAGTGGAGGGGCGGGAGAGGGGAGAAATAGTCTGGGTATAGATGTAAGCTATTAAAGGACACATCTGAAGTGAGTCCTATGGGACATGCGCACGGACACACACACACACACACACACACACACACACACACACACACACACACACACACACACACACACACACACACACACACACACACACGCACACACACACACACACACACACACACACACACATGCTAATGAGATGGAGAAGCAGCTGTCAGAGAAGCTAGTGATTCAGTGCCCCTCTCTCTCCTCAATGTAATATTGATGCGGCTTCTTTTTTCCAACACTGCCCACACATCAATGAAAACATTCAATTAAATGATATATTCACGAGCAGTAACGCATCCCACTGAATATAAACATGTGTTGCTTAAAGTAATCATGAAGACAAGCTAAGGTCTGGGTATCTTTATCAATACAATATCCTCTGTGTGTGTTATTTCTGTGTGTGTGTGTGTGTGTGTGTGTGTGTGTGTGTGTGTGTGTGTGTGTGTGTGTGTGTGTGTGTGTGTGTGTGTGTGTGTGTGTGTGTGTGTGTGTGTGTGTGTGTGTGTGTGTGCGTGCGTGTGCGTGCGCGCAGGTGTGTGGGTGCGCGTGGGTGTGTGTATGCATGTTGAAGGGAATGTCATGGAGTATCTACTGTGTCGAACGTTGTTACTTAGAGCTATGACACTTACCTAATAATAATAATAATATTCAACTTTCTCCATAGCATTACTTAACCATAGGACCACTGTAGATTGGCATGAACAGAGTAATTCAGAACATGATCTTCAATTGACACTCAAATACAGTTGTTATTCACTGAGCTATGAGCTAGTTAGTGCTTTATTAAAGAAAAGATAACATACTGTATGTTGCCCTCATTTATTGATTCTATTCTAAATTATTTGACAACTCCATGACACACTTACAAATGTATGTGTTTTAATCATGGTAATATGTACAGTAGGTAGTAACTTGTATGTGTTTTAATCATGGTAATATGTACAGTAGGTAGTAACTTGTATGTGTTTTAATCATGGTAATATGTACAGTAGGTAGTAACTTGTATGTGTTTTAATCATGGTAATATGTACAGTAGGTAGTAACTTGTATGTGTTTTAATCATAGTAATATGTACAGTAGGTAGTAACTTGTATGTGTTTTAATCATGGTAATATGTACAGTAGGTAGTAACTTGTATGTGTTTTAATCATGGTAATATGTACAGTAGGTAGTAACTTGTATGTGTTTTAATCATAGTAATATGTACAGTAGGTAGTAACTTGGAATTAGAATGCTGTTGTAGTTAAACTACTTGTAGTGCTGTGGGGAAGAAGGGTTGCCCTAAATTCACTGTTGGCATTTCTAGTCTGATTCAGGGTTTGAGACCGAGGGTTTGAGACAGAGAGAGGGATAGAGAGAGGGATAGATAGTGACAGAGAGAGAGAGAAAGAGAGAGAGAGAGAGAGAGAGAGAGAGAGAGAGAGAGAGAGAGAGAGAGAGAGAGAGAGAGAGAGAGAGAGAGAGAGAGAGAGAGAGAAAGAGAAAGAGAGAGAAAGAGAGAGAGAGAGAGAGAGAGAGAGAGAGAGAGAGAGAGAGAGAGAGAGAGAGAGAGAGACTAGTCTGTGGCTACCTAAATGCCAGAACTGGACAATAATCTGACACCCTCAGCACACAGGGGGACAAACACCTACCTGGAGACACAACTACGACAACATAACCAACAAAAACGGGTCAATACTCCTGCAGCTCTGTCTTACTCCTGCCTACCATTGACTATGTATGTACATAGTCAATGGTAGGCTTCGAGGGGACTTCTACAGTAGGATTCCTACGGTAGGTACACCTATAGTTCATCTCTTGGCAGTAGTACTGTAGACTACTTTATCACTGACCTCAACCCAGAGTCTCTCGGAGCGTTCACAGTCAGCCCACTGACACCCCTATCAGATCACAGCAAAATCATAGTCTACTTGAAGAGAGCAATACTCAATCATGAGGCATCAAAGCCAAAATAACTTAATAATATTAGGAAATGCTATAGATGAAGGAAAGTAGTGTGGAAACCTACAAAAAAACTATTAGGCAACAACTAATTAAATCAGCTATATGTAATTGAAGAATCCATAGAATCTAACCACTTCTGGGAAAATTGCAACACACTAAACAAACAACAACACAAAGAGTTATCTATCCAAAACAGAGATGTATGGATAAACCACTTCTCCAATCTTTTGGCCCTATAACAAAGAACAAACAGCAAAAACGTAAACATGATAAAATACAAATCTTAGAATCAACTATTGAAGACTACCAGAACACACTGGATTCTCCAATTACATTGAATGAACTACAGGACAAAATACAAACCCTCCAACCCAAAAGGCCTGTGTGAACTACAGTGCAATATACAAACATTCCAACCCAAAAGGCCTGTGGTGCTGATGGTATCCTAAATGAAATGATAAAATATACAGACCACAAATTCCAATTGGCTATACTTAAACTCTTTAACATCATCCTCAGCTCTGGCATCTTCCACAATATTTGGAACCACCCCAATCCACAAAACTGGAGACAAATTTGACCCCAATAACTACCGTAAGATATATGTCAACAGCAACCTTGAAAATCCTCTGCATTATCATTAACAGCAGACTCTTAATTTCCTCAGTGAAAACAATGCATAATTGGCTTTTTACCAAATTACCGTACGACAGACCACATGCACACCCTAATTGACAAACAAACAAACCAAAACAAAGGCATAATCTTCACATGCCTTCTTGATTAAAATAATTGACATGAGGGTCTGCTATACAAATTGATGGAAAGCGGTGTTGGGGGAAAAACATACAACATTATAAAATCCATGAACACACACAGTAAGTGTGCGGTTAAAATTGGCAAAAAACACACACATTTCTTTCCACAGGTCCGTGAGGTGACACAGGGATGCAGCTTGAGCCCCACCATTAGAACCTAAGAACAGATATATCAATGAATTGGAGAGGGCACTAGAACTTTCTGCAGAACCCCTGGCCTCACCCTACTAGAAGCTGAAGTCAAATGTCTACTGTTTGCTGCTGATCTAGATCTTCTGTGCAGATTCTGTCAGACCTGGGCCCTGACAGTACATCTCAGTAAGACAAAAATAATGGTGTTCCAAAACAGGTCCAGTTGCCTGGACCACGAATTCAGATTCCTCCTAGACACTGTTGCACTAGAGCACACAAAAACCTTAACATACCTTTGCCTAAACATCATCGCCACAGGTAACTTCCACAAAGCTGTGAACGATCTGAGAGACAAGGCAAGAAGTGCCTTCTATGCCATCAAAGGAACATACATTTCGACATAGCAATTAGGATCTGGTGAAAAATATTTGAATCAGTTTTGAGGTCTGGGGTCCGCTCACTCACCAACCGAGAATTCACAAAATGGGACAAGTTGAGACTCTGCATGCAGAATTCTGCAAAAA
This sequence comes from Salvelinus namaycush, assembly GCF_016432855.1. Classification (NCBI taxonomy): domain Eukaryota; kingdom Metazoa; phylum Chordata; class Actinopteri; order Salmoniformes; family Salmonidae; genus Salvelinus; species Salvelinus namaycush. The sequence continues at coordinate 14,993,323 of NC_052339.1, read as the reverse complement.
CATCCTCTGTGTACAATGTAAAACACCAAATAATGCATGCAGAGCAGAATTAGGTTGATATCCGCTAATTATCAAAATTCTACAACCACCTAAAAGGAAGCCATCAGCTACAGAGAGATGAACCTGGAGAAGAGTCCCTAAGCAAGCTGGTCCTGGGGCTCTGTTCACAAACACAAACAGAACCCACAGAGCCCCAGGACAGCAACACAATTAGACCCAACCAAATCATGAGAAAACTAAAATATAATTACCTGACAAATTGGAAAGAATTAACAAGAAAACTGAGCAAACTAGAATGTTATTTGGCCCCAAACAGAGAGTCCACAGTGGCAAAATATCTGACCATTGTGACTGACCCAAAATTAAGGAAAGCTTTGACTATGTACAGACTGAGTGAACATAGCCTTGCTATTGAGAAAGGCCGCCGCAGGCAGACCTGGCTCTCAAGAGAAGACAGGCTATGTGCACACTGCCCACAAAATCAGGTGGAACCTGAGCTGCACTTCTTAACCTCCTACCAAATGTATAACCATATTAAAGACACATATATCCCTCAGATTACACAGACCCACAAAGAATTTAAAAACAAATACAATTTTGATAAACTCCCATATCTATTGTGTGAAATACCACAGTGTGCAATCACAGCAGCAACATTTGTGACCTGTTGCCACAAGAAAAACGGCAACCAGTGAAGAACAAACACCATTGTAAATACAACCCATATTTATGTTTATTTATTTTCCCTTTTGTACTTTAACTATGCGCACATCGTTACAACACTGTATATAGCCATAATATGACATTTGAAATGTCTCTGTCTCTATAACTTTTGTGAATGTAATGTTCACTGTTCATTTTTGGGGGTTATTTCACTTTTGTTTATTATCTATTTAACTTGTTTTGGTAATGTAAACATCTGTTTCCCGTGCCAATAAAGCCCTGTGAATTGAATTGAATTGAGAACCTGGGGTGAATAACTCACTCATCCTGTAGCCTTTACATGCAGCAGGAGGGGTTACCAGGCTGTTGTTTCCTAGGGACCAGTTGTACTCTGGCATCTTATGACCTGTATCATATCCTCACACTAGTACATCATTCCTGTTTTCACCTCCAAACACTCCATCGCCACATCACACATCCCTCTCTTTTCTTGTCCCTTCGCTACAACTATCGCTTCCTTCACACCATCGCTTCATCTCTCCGTCGCTCTTCTCCACATGCTCTCTGTTCGTCTCCCCCACTCTAGCTTTCTCCCTACCTCGCCCTCTCTCTGTCTCATTCCCTCAGCTCTCCCTTTGTGTGTCTGTGTGTTTGTAGAGAACAGCTGTGGATGACGTCACAACTCTGCCTGTCACTTCTCTCCCCCTCTCTCTCTCTCTCTCTCTCTCTCTCTCTCTCTCTCTCTCTCTCTCTCTATATATATATATATATATAAATATATCTTTTTTTTTTTACATATATATATACAGTATATATGTATATATACAGTAATAATATATATATATTTCTCATATTTCTGTACACGTGCTGACAGTCTAACCAACCCCTTAGTCTGCATGCACACATGCACGTACACACACTAGCAAAATACACAGCTGGAGAGAGTTTTTTTGGCACATCTTAGCAGTTCACTTATTACTTATAAGACATATGGCTGGAAAACATTAGTAGTGAATTAGAAGTGTAACCCATCAATCATAAACAGTATATTTTATACATACTGTACCAGTTGACAGTACATTACAGTACAAGAACTACACCTTGTGTAGATCACAATGATTACATACAGAGCATACACCACTTATAATGGAGATCACAGCCCAACATTGTGGGTCATGTGATGTCAGGAAGTAGGTCAAGTCGTTAATGAATAAAGCACTCTGTGACTGTCAGTGATGCAGAGAGCATAACGATGAATAGGTCACATTCAATAGGGCCTGGTAATATATTTTAGTCTCCGCTCTCTCTCTCTCTCTCTCTCTCTCTCTCTCTCTCTCTCTCTCTCTCTCTCTCTCTCTCTCTCTCTCTCTCTCTCTCTCTCTCTCTCACTATCTCTCTCTCTCACTATCTCTCCCTCTCTCTCTCACTCTCTCCCTCTCTCTCTCTCACTATCTCTCTCCCTCTCTCTCTCCCTCCCTCTCTCTCTCTCTCTCTCGCTCTCTCCAACCCTCCTTCCCTCTCCCTCAAAACATTATCTATCTCCAGTGTCTTCAGCTCCCTGAGGTGCAGGAGGACAGACAGACAGAGAGAGGGAACAGTAACACCTGCCAGCGTCGTGCTAGCACAGGCGGTGGTGGGAGAGAGGAGAGAGCCAGAGAGGGGGTGATGTTCAGCTGCTGTAGCCAGAGTGAGGGTGGGAGGCCTGGGGGCTAGAACAGAGAGATCCATCCCCTCTTGTCCTGGAGCTCTGGAGCTACCACGGGTGTTGCTGTGCTACACACACCCTAGGCAGTGTGGAGAGTTAGAGGACAGGGGAGGGAGGGGTTGCGATGGGAAACAGGGGAGTATTTTGGTCAGGGATGGATTATAGTTGAGCACCCTTTGGTTTGCTGAAAGGTTTGTTATAACAAGGACCACATGTTAGGTGTTCAACCTCGTAGGTACTTAGAAAAACGTTGAAGTCGTGAAGTAACATTTGAAGTAACATTCACATCAAATGTAGTTGATCTGGTTGGTTGATCTCTAGCAGGGCTTGTACTCCTAGTTCCAAATGCACTTGCAATGTTGGTGTGTTGTATCTCGTATAGTGCGGAGAGCCTTAGCTCAGACATACTTAAAGAAAAAGTGAAATCTAAAAGCCAAGATTCCTTGACTATCCGGTACAGACCTGGCTACATGGCACTATCCGGTACAGACCTGGCTACATGGCACTATCCGGTACAGACCTGGCTACATGGCACTATCCGGTACAGACCTGGCTACATGGCACTATCCGGTACAGACCTGGCTACATGGCACTATCCGGTACAGACCTGGCCACATGGCACTATCCGGTACAGACCTGGCTACATGGCACTATCCGGTACAGACCTGGCTACATGGCACTATCCGGTACAGACCTGGCTACATGGCACTATCCGGTACAGACCTGGCTACATGGCACTATCCGGTACAGACCTGGCCACATGGCACTATCCGGTACAGACCTGGCCACATGGCACTATCCGGTACAGACCTGGCTACATGGCACTATCCGGTACAGACCTGGCCACATGGCACTATCCGGTACAGACCTGGCCACATGGCACTATCCGGTACAGACCTGGCCACATGGCACTATCCGGTACAGACCTGGCTACATGGCACTATCCGGTACAGACCTGGCTACATGGCACTATCCGGTACAGACCTGGCCACATGGCACTATCCGGTACAGACCTGGCTACATGGCACTATCCGGTACAGACCTGGCTACATGGCACTATCCGGTACAGACCTGGCTACATGGCACTATCCGGTACAGACCTGGCTACATGGCACTATCCGGTACAGACCTGGCCACATGGCACTATCCGGTACAGACCTGGCCACATGGCATGCTGTGTGATTATTTGTGGCCTTCTACAGGCCAAATCACCCTGTGAGCAGTCAGTCATATGAACTCCTAATCTTTGATGTTCAGTCGACTGGCAAAAGACTGGCACGATAACAGTCAAACTAGATAAAATGCCAAACTGGTATTTCCCATACTGATATCCCCATAGTGACTTATAAGGAGTGGTATGCTTTACAGTCAGCGTTCATGTGGCGATAGCATCGACTAGCCTAACGCAGTGGAAACTACTTCAACTTAACATACATATTAGCTGATGTGCCTAACAGGAAATGAAGGTTCCACGGTGACAGTTCTTCACTCTGAACCTACGATGAATGTAGGGGTTAGCTAAACAATGCACCGGGAGATAGAATGTCAAGACCCATTCTACGTGGGTCACATCCTGCTGGGTTGGAGATCGTATGGAATAACAGGAATAGGGTGGGGTTGCCCCTTGACCTTGGGTCAGTTCAGCATTTCCCCCACTAATGGTTAAGGCTAGGATTGGGGGAGGGGAAGCTGATCCTAGATCTGTAGTAACATGTTAGAGGATGGGCCATAGAGGGACGTGGGAGTTGATAGCCATTGACTCGTCGGATTATTGATTGGTTGTCACACTGCAACATAGCATAACATAGCAAACATTTCCATTGATTGGATGAACTGCTAATTGTCTATTCCCAATCTGTTTTCCCTGTCGTTGAACTGATTCCTTATTCAGATGCCGGTAGCTAAAATACAGTCATTGTGTCTCATGAAAGACTCACAGGGATAACCTACTGTAGAACATGGTTCAACCCCGGTTCAGGCTTTGGTGTTGTGGATGTTGTAGATGTGGCAGTGGAGGAGGCTGTGTTGTGAAGGAGCATATGGTGTCCTTGTGGGTCTATTTTTAGGCCTGGATTCTCAGCACGCGGCCAGTGACGGGATGTGGAGCTTTGATAAGACGGAGCAGCCTTCAAACTGCAGCAGCCGAAAACAGTCATTTATACACTGATGCTGCTCGGGCTGTCAGGGAACTGGGACTGATCTCTATCTCTTTACTGTGTGTGTGTGTGTGTGTGTGTGTGTGTGTGTGTGTGTGTGTGTGTGTGTGTGTGTGTGTGTGTGTGTTGTGTGTGTGTGTGTGTGTGTGTGTGTGTGTGTGTGCGTGTGCGTGTGCGTGTGCGTGTGCGTGTGTGTGTGTTTGTGTGCGCAAACAGTTTGCTTCTACAAACACCCAGTGTGGTGACATTTGGAGAAGATGTATTGATATTGATGACTGTCAGTGGTATACCTTGCTGGAGGCCAGCAGCAGGGACGGTTACTGTGAAGAGCTGAACACACAGAGAGGAATCTGAGGAGGCTAGGGTACTGTACTGAGGGAACTGAGGAGGCTAGGGTACTGTACTGAGGGAACTGAGGAGGCTAGGGTACTGTACTGTACTGAGGGAACTGAGGAGGCTAGGGTACTGTACTGAGGGAACTGAGGAGGCTAGGGTACTGTACTGAGGGAACTGAGGAGGCTAGGGTACTGTACTGTACTGAGGGAACTGAGGAGGCTAGGGTACTGTACTGAGGGAACTGAGGAGGCTAGGGTACTGTACTGAGGGAACTGAGGAGGCTAGGGTACTGTACTGAGGGAACTGAGGAGGCTAGGGTACTGTACTGAGGGAACGGAGGAGGCCAGGGTACTGTACTGTACTGAGGGAACTGAGGAGGCTAGGGTACTGTGCTGTACTGAGGGAACTGAGGAGGCTAGGGTACTGTACTGAGGGAACTGAGGAGGCTAGGGTACTGTACTGTACTGAGGGAACTGAGGAGGCTGGGGTACTGTACTGTACTGAGGGAACTGAGGAGGCCAGGGTACTGTAATGTACTGAGGGAACTGAGGAGGCTAGGGTACTGTACTGTACTGAGGGAACTGAGGAGGCTAGGGTACTGTACTGTACTGAGGGAATTGAGGAGGCTAGGGTACTGTGCTGTACTGAGGGAACTGAGGAGGCTAGGGTACTGTACTGTACTGAGGGAACTGAGGAGGCTAGGGTACTGTACTGTACTGAGGGAACTGAGGAGGCTAGGGTACTGTACTGAGGGAACTGAGGAAGCTAGGGTACTGTGCTGTACTGAGGGAACTGAGGAGGCTAGGGTACTGTACTGAGGGAACTGAGGAGGCTAGAGTACTGTGCTGTACTGAGGGAACTGAGGAGGCTAGGGTACTGTACTGAGGGAACTGAGGAGGCTAGGGTACTGTACTGAGGGAACTGAGGAAGCTAGGGTACTGTACTGTACTCAGGGAACTGAGGAGGCTAGGGTACTGTACTGAGGGAACTGAGGAGGCTAGGGTACTGTACTGTACTGACGGAATTGAGGAGGCTAGGGTACTGTACTGTACTTAGGGAACTGAGGAGGCTAGGGTACTGTACTGTACTGTACTGAGGGAACTGAGGAGGCTAGGGTACTGTACTGTACTGAGGGAACTGAGGAGGCCAGGGTACTGTACTGTACTGAGGGAACTGAGGAGGCTAGGGTACTGTACTGTACTGAGGGAACTGAGGAGGCTAGGGTACTGTACTGTACTGAGGGAACTGAGGAGGCTAGGGTACTGCACTGTACTGAGGGAATTGAGGAGGCCAGGGTACTGTACTGTACTGAGGGAATTGAGGAGGCCAGGGTACTGTACTGTACTGAGGGAACTGAGGAGGCTAAGGTACTGTGCTGTACTGAGGGAACTGATGAGGGTACTGTACTGTACTGAGGGAACTGATGAGGCTAGGGTACTGTGCTGTACTGAGGGAACTGAGGAGGCTAGGGTACTGTGCTGTACTGAGGGAACTGAGGAGGCTAGGGTACTGTGCTGTCCTGAGGGAACTGAGGAGGCTAGGGTACTGTACTGTACTGAGAGAACTGAGGAGGCTAGGGTACTGTACTGAGGGAACTGAGGAGGCTAGGGTACTGAGGGAACTGAGGAGGCTAGGGTACTGTACTGAGGGAACTGAGGAGGCTAGGGTACTGTACTGAGGGAACTGAGGAGGCTAGGGTACTGTACTGTACTGAGGGAACTGAGGAGGCTAGGGTACTGTACTGAGGGAACTGAGGAAGCTAGGGTACTGTGCTGTACTGAGGGAACTGAGGAGGCTAGGGTACTGTACTGAGGGAACTGAGGAGGCTAGGGTACTGTGCTGTACTGAGGGAACTGAGGAGGCTAGGGTACTGTACTGTACTGAGGGAACTGAGGAGGCTAGGGTACTGTACTGTACTGTACTGAGGGAACTGAGGAGGCTAGGGTACTGTACTGTGCTGTACTGAGGGAACTGAGGAGGCTAGGGTACTGTACTGTACTGAGGGAACTGAGGAGGCTAGGGTACTGTACTGTACTGAGGGAACTGAGGAGGCTAGGGTACTGTACTGAGGGAACTGAGGAGGCTAGGGTACTGTACTGTACTGTACTGAGGGAACTGAGGAGGCTAGGGTACTGTACTGAGGGAACTGAGGAGGCTAGGGTACTGTACTGTACTGAGGGAAAAGCAAACAAATACATGAACTAGCAGACAAAATAATTAGAAGAACTTGATTTTGAATGATTTTTCCAAATGTTTGTATAGCAATGCATCTATGCAGTGAGAAAGAACTTGATGTGTTTTATTAACACAGTGTGTGGCATAGAGAGAAAGAGAGAGAGAGAGGCGAGCGAGAGAGAGAGATAAGAGATAAGAGAGAGAGGAGAGAGAGATATATAAGAGAGAGAGAGAGAGAGACAGAGAGAGACAGAGAGAGACAGAGAGAAAGCTAGCACCATTCTCTACCCCACCAGGCTGCCTCTAGAAATAGACGCTCACCCACTGACACTAGTACTAGCTGCCATGTGGGTGGCATCAGCCTCTTCCGCCCTCACACACACACACACGCACACACAGACCTCATCTCACATGCCTCTTTCTGCCACAGCACTTCAGGCAGGGAGCCGGAAGTCAAACTCATAACCTCCCCATCAAGGCCATTAATTAAACAACCTCCATACACAGCCACTTCCCCTCTTTCCTTTCCTGTCTCCTCTTTCAGCTCTTTTGTAGAGGAGATAGATTCATTCAACACAATTGTGTTTTAACAGGAGATCACCGATAAGGTTTTGCGAAAGGGAATTGCGCTGAGAATCGCGTTTTTTGTGTGATATACATTTTAAAGTGAATAATCGGAGTCTCAGCGTAATTCTGTAAGCATGGAATTTCCCCAAAGCAGAGAGCACAGGTATGCAGAATGGGGGTGGACAGAGTGAGAGTGTAAATCAGAGAGATAGAGAGATAATATTGTGGCGGGGTGCTTTAGTTTGGCTGCAGCCATAATGGCCAGTCTGTCTGTTCACACCCAAAAACCAGGCCAGGTGCAGCAAAAGAAACAGACCTTGAGCCCTGCTGGCAACAGCGCAGGCAGGGGCACCAAGCTCCCAGACTACTCCTGGAATCTCAGCACTCAGCTACTCCTTCCCTCCCTAGCTTCCCTCCCTTTTCTCCCTCCCTCGCCTTGCTCTCGTTCACTCTTTTCCTCTTCAGGTTTACCTCTCCAGTTCGTATGCGCGACATGTTATTGACAATGGACTGAAGCGGCACTGCTGTCAAAATATTGGGAATCACTGTTTTCCTTGTATTTCTTCAGCCTCTTTCTCATCTTTCTTCTGTTCCATCTCTCTCCTCTCCCATTTCCTCTTCCTCCTCCCACTCACCTCCAGTCCTTTAGTACCACAACCAGTTGCTCGTACACACGCACGCCGGCGCACGCACTCACACCTCTCAGACGGCCGCTCTACTTTTTAGGGGCCTCGACCCAGGGAATTCTGGGTAGGAGGAAGACAATGGGAACATTTAGCTCCTCCAGGGACAAAGGAAGTGCTTATTCTCAGTGCTAAGACTCGGGCGTAAACAACAACAGCAACAGCAAGCATGCAATAATAACACAGTTGTCAACACAAGTGTCAGGCCTTGAGTGGGGGAAGGCTGATGGGCGGCAGATCAGTCTTTCCTTGGGGAGCTCTGCTGGAGATGGGAGTGTTGTACTACATCGTTGGTAATTATATGGCATGTGGATGATGCAGTTCAATTGTTGTTGTTTGAGTTCCTACAGAAGATGCAGTGTCAGCCTTTTAATATCGTACAAACACCTCTTTCCGTCTCTGTTTCTGTCTCCCCCTCGCTCTCTTTCTCCCTCTCACTCCCTGTCTCCCCACCTCTCTCTCTCCCTCCTCTCCCTGTCTCCCCACCTCTCTCTCTCCCTCCTCTCCCTGTCTCCCCACCTCTCTCTCTCCCTCCTCTCCCTCTCTCGCTTGCCCTTTCACAAACCCAGGATGAATTGAATGAGTAGAGAAATACAGAGCAACTGAAACAGCATTCATGACAAAAGCAATGATAAGCTTTTATTTTGTTAAGTTAGGAGCAGAAAGAGAGAGAGAGAGTATATTATCTACCTCACTTGCTTTGGCAATGTTAACACATGTTTCCCATGCCAATAAAGCCCCTTGAATTGAATTGAATTGAGAGAGAGAGAGAGAGTACAGTACAGTACAGTACTGTACGTAAAGAGGTAGAGCAGAGAAAGGTACAGTTAACCACGGTCAGATCCATATGAATTTGTTTCTTGTCGAAGCAAAAGTTTATTGTGGTGAAATACTGTCGTGCCTCTTACTGTATGGGGGATAGGAGGTCGGAGTTACAACCACAGATAGAGGCCAGCACTGCCATGCAGAGCAATATAACTCCTGTGTGTCGAGAGCCCGAGATCTAGTGGGAAAACAGAGGACTCAGAGTCAGTCTGTTGAGTAAGAAACACAGTCAGACTGAGTCACGTGCGTCCCCAGGAGCAGCCCTGCACTGTGCCATGTGCAGCTAGCCACGTCACCAATCAATTATGAAGAAAGGGCAGATCCAGTAGAGCTCCAGGTTCCTAATCACAGCTCCTGTTTATTTTGCTGCTGCTGTGATAGAGAGAGAGCGAGAGAGAGAGAGAGAGAGAGAGAGAGAGAGAGAGAGAGAGAGAGAGAGAGAGAGAGAGAGAGAGAGAGAGAGAGAGGGCAGAGAGAGAGAGAGAGAGAGAGAGAGAGAGAGAGAGAGAAAGAGAGAGAGAGAGAGAGAGAGAGAGATCTGTTTATTTACTTTCCCTTTCAACTGCTTGCACGTTGTTACAACACTGTACATAGCCAATAATATAACCTTTGAAATGTCTTTATTCGTTTACATTTTTGTGAGTGTAATGTTTGTAATGTAATGTTTATTGTCTATTCCATTTGCTTTGGCAATGTAAACATATGTTTCCCATGTTAATAAAGCCCTTTGAATTGAATTCAATTGAGAGAGAGAGAGAAAGAGAGGGAGAGAGAGAAAGAGAGGGAGAGATATAGAGAGAGAGAGGGGGCAGAGAGAGAGAGAGATAAAGAGAGGGAGAGAGAGAGAGAGAGAGAGAGAGAGAGAGAGAGAGAGAGAAAGGGGGCAGAGAGAGAGAATAGAAAATGAGATGGTGATCATAAATCTCCTGTGTCTTCCTCTCCCTCCCTCCCTCTCGCCCTCCCTCCCTCCCTCCCTATCTCTTCTCTCTGTGCGAGAGGGTTAGCTTCCTCCCTGCCTCATTTATAACAGTATGACCTCCAGTGTCTGTTTAGTAGGAGAGGACTGTAGTGGCAGAGAGAGGAGAGGAGAGGGGAGGCGAGGCGAGGAGAAAGGGGGAAAGAGGGAAGGAGAGGAGAAAGGGGGAGATAGGGAAGGAGAGGAGCGGAGAGGAGAAAGGGGGAGAGAGGGAAGGAGAGGAGAGGAGAAAGGGAGAGAGAGGGAAGCAGAGGAGCGGAGAGGAGAAAGGGGGAGAGAGGGAAGGAGAGGAGAAAGGGGGAGAGAAAGAGGGAGAGGAGCGGAGAGGAGAAAGGGGGAGAGAGAGAAGGAGAGGAGAAAGGGGGAGAGATGGTAGGAGAGGAAAGGAGAGGAGAGAGGAAAGGACGGGAGAGTGGAGGAGAGGAGAGGTGAGAAAGGGGATGAGATGGGAAAGGGGGAGAGATGAAAGGTAAAAGGGAGACATGGGGAGGAGAGGAGAGCTCCAGCAGGTTCCACAAGTGGCTCCCGGCATTACACCTAAAGCGGACATTGCCATCGGCTGCACATTAACAGAAATCCCATGCAGCCTTGTTTACGAGTTCTAACACTGGAATGAGAGATGTCATCTACACCTCTATTAGGATGATAGAAACCCTCATTATTTAGTTTGATCATTTTTCTATTTGAGCGGCATTCTCTCTGTATAGCCTACACTTTCTCGTTCTGACTAATTAACAGAGTGGGACGGGTGTGGCTTTGTGACAATGGTCAAGAGCAGCTGCTCACTGATTTGACGGCTTCAATGAAGTTCTACCTCCGACACAGCCAAAACATCCGTCATGCGGGTGTCTGCTATTGCTGGTTAACGCTGGATCTGATTGAATCCAGGCCTACATTGAGTCCCAACTTTCACCTTGTTAATATTTAGCAACAGTGCTAAGAACCAGACAGCGCAAACAGCCAATGTCCCTGGAATCTGGCGGTAGAGAGGGACAGGAGAGCAAACAACAGTGGATAAAAGACTGGAACTATTAAAATATCAACAGCCAGTGTGAGACAGACTTTCTGTACAGAGACAAACGGAGACTTATTGAGAGATTATAGTGAGACATTTGAGAAATGATGCTGGTGGTGTGTGTGACTGTTGTCCTGGGACTTCTCTCAGTGGGCGGCTCCCAGGTGGCCCCATCAACCTCTGCGGATCTCCTGAGTTCACTAGAGCAGCGCAGCCTCAATCAGACTCTGGGTAACTCTGTGGCTGAGAGTTCAGAGCGTCCTTCTTGGTAGTTAATCCCTGTTGGTAACCAGAACAATCCACTTGACATCACCCAGTTCCATGATTTAAGAGGAACATGCTTCAGGATAATCTCTAACTTGACTCGCAAGCTTCACTGCTTGAACCCCTAATAATAATTAATGCCAAAAACAACAATGGGGTTTCTTGTAGCTTCTGTTACAGGATTTTGTTTTTTAAGTTTCTAAATACCAGGGTCAACGGCATCATCGCATTTCGCTTTCCATGATGGGCATATGGACACATGGCAACGTCCGCTCACTGTTTTGCTGCACCCTAAAATAAAGCTTTGGTGATTAAGATTTGTTTCAAGGCGGTCTCAACTCTGTCCTCTGTTGGTCCACATGGGCCAGCTCAGGAGAACCACTTCCAACGATATCATCTCTCACTCTCTCTCTCTCTCTCTCTCTCTCTCTCTCTCTCTCTCTCTCTCTCTCTCTCTCTCTCTCTCTCTCTCTCTCTCTCTCTCTCTCTCTCTCTCTCTCTCTCTCTCTCTCTCTCTCTCTCTCTCTCTCTCTCTCTCTCTCTCTCTCTCTCTCTCTCTCTCTCTCTCTCTCTCTCTCTCTCTCTGTCCTGCTCTCTTTTTCTGTATCTCTCTCTGTCTCTGCCGTTTCTGCATTTTCTGTGCCGTTGATCAGGGAATGGATGGATGGAGGGGGAGGGAGAGAGTAGAAGGGAAACTTGTGCAGTGGGGACACTGTCTACTAGGATTGTCTATCCTCCTCGCTTCTCCTCACCTCTCCTCTCTTCTCCTCTCCTCACCTCTCCTCACCTCTCCTCTCTTCTCCTCACCTCTCCTCTCTTCTCCTCAGCTCTCCTCACCTCTCCTCTCTTCACCTCACCTCTCTTCTCCTCACCTCACCTCTCTTCTCCTCACCTCTATTCTCCTCTCTTCTCCTCAACTCTCTTCTCCTCACTTCTCTTCTCCTCACCTCTCCTCTCTTCTCCTCACCTCTCCTCTCCTCTCTTCTCCTCACCTCTCTTCTCCTCACCTCTCTTCTCCTCACCTCTCTTCTCTTCTCCTCTCCTCTCTTCTCCTCACCTCTCTTCTCCTCACCTCTCTTCTCCTCACCTCTCTTCTCCTCTCCTCTCTTCTCCTCACCTCTCTTCTCCTCTCCTCTCTTCTCCTCACCTCTCTTCTCCTCTCCTCTCTTCTCCTCACCTCTCTTATCCCCACCTGTCCTCTCCTGTATTCTCCTCACCTCTCCTCTCCTCTCTTCTACTCACCTCTCCTCTTCTCTCTTCTCCTCACCTCTCTTCTCCTCACCTCTCTTCTCCTCACCTCTCTTCTCTTCTCCTCTCCTCTCTTCTCCTCACCTCTCTTCTCCTCACCTCTCTTCTCCTCACCTCTCTTCTCCTCTCCTCTCTTCTCCTCACCTCTCTTCTCCTCTCCTCTCTTCTCCTCACCTCTCTTCTCCTCTCCTCTCTTCTCCTCACCTCTCTTATCCCCACCTGTCCTCTCCTGTATTCTCCTCACCTCTCCTCTCCTCTCTTCTACTCACCTCTCCTCTTCTCTCTTCTCCTCTCCTCTCTTCTCTTCTGCTCTCCATCAGGGAAATAGATTGGAGTAGACATCTCGCGCTCTTCATTTGCATAGCAATATGCCCCAATTTCCCAAGTGATTCTTAAACCATTGGACTCTCTCTTCTCGTTCTCTCTCTCTATCATTATTTATCTCATTCACCCTCATTATATTCTTGCAAAAAATATTTTCTGTGATTGTTAGCATTTTGCTCACATTTTCATTTTGGTGCTAAACCATAACAGTCATTTACATAACAAAATACAGCTGGAATCATTTTTTACATGGCCTATTATAGCACTGTGAGACACTACCCACTGGGCACAGACGTCAATTCGACTTCTATTCCACTTTGGTTCAAAATAATTTCATTGAAATGCAGTAGAAACAATGTTGATTCAACCAGAGTGTGCCCAGTGGGTACTATATATTATTTTTATACTGGCATCTCATTTATTTGCTGTATACACAAATCCAGACCCAGTCATTTGTGTGTTTGTCTATAGCAGCATACTTATTGAGAGAACACATCTGGCCCGGAGTGGACTGTTACTGGATCTGTTTTTCATGGTACACATTCCTCTGTAGATAAGTGCTTCAAGTCAATGAGAACAGAATGAATAAACTATTGTCCTTTTGTCCATGCCGGGTGCTTCGGAAAGAGTGAGAGTGAGGGGTGAGTGAGAGGAAGAGGGAGGAAGAGAGAGGGAGACGGTAGGAGGAAGATATGGCGGGAGAGAGAGAGAGCGATAGACAGGGAGAGAAGAGAGGGGGGAGACAAAACGAGGAAGAGAGAGGGAGACGGTAGGAGGGAGAGAGGGGGAGAGATAGAGAGAGCGGAAAGAGAGAGCGGAAAGAGAGAGACTAATTGATAATGTGGCTTTCCGACTGTTCTCTATTCATTCTGGGTTTTCTGGTTCCTGTCCTCCTCTGTCCCAGTTAGTGAATGAATCTGCGTCCCAAATGGCATCATATTCCCTATGTAGTGCACTATATAGGGAATAGGGTGTCATTTGGGACGTACACTCTGACTGGGACACGGCTGGTTGCCACTGGAGCCTTCTGGGGTCAGAGTTCAACCCAGCGTAAAATCACCGGCTTACCCGCATAATTACAAAGGGGACCAGTGCTTCCCATGCTCTCACAGAGGGAAGACACTCCAGTTCATTTTGATCTGTCTGTGTGTGTGTGTGTGTGTGTGTGTGTGTGTGTGTGTGTGTGTGTGTGTGTGTGTGTGTGTGTGTGTGTGTGTGTGTGTGTGTGTGTGTGTGTGTGTGTGTGTGTGTGTGTGTTAGTGGTTCCCATCAGTGGTAGTGGTTGTTTTTACTGCATCATCCTTTCATTTGGGGAATCAATGGTGGATCACACACACTCTCTCAGACCCTGCTCTGATCCTGCCGACCCTGCTTTGACCCTACTCTGACCCTGCTCGCCTCTCACACACATATCACTCATCTCTTTCTGTGTGTGCATATTTAGCGATTGTGGCTTTCTCGGGTGTATAGTAAAACTCCAAGAAAAGTTTCAGCATAAATTGCGCTGCAGATTATAATTCACACATCCTGTCCATTTGAAGTATGATGGTGCATTTACTCATAGGGATTCTATGTGTGCGAAAGGCAGATGTCACCCTTAGTGCTCTGATCTGATCTCACACTACACATGTCTCACAACTCTCTCTCTCTCTCTCTCTCTCTCTCTCTCTCTCTCTCTCTCTCTCTCTCTCTCTCTCTCTCTCTCTCTAGGTAATGATCTGTTCCTAGTGGCAGTCCATGAGCTGGGCCATGCCCTTGGTTTGGAACACTCCAACGATCCCACAGCCATCATGGCCCCCTTCTACCAGTACATGGACACAGAGAACTTCAAGCTGCCCCACGACGACCTCCAGGGCATCCAGAAGATCTACGGTAGTCTAGCCTTCCTCTCGTTTAATACAACCATCTGCTTATATCATCAGTGTGCTGCCGGAGGGAGGGAGGGAGTGGCAGACCTGGGTACACCATCAAACCTCTCCTCGTCCTTCCTTCTTTTACTGTTCTTCCTCCTCCTCCACCCTTTCATTGTCATTTTGGTCTTCAAGGGAAGTGGGCAGGACTCTTATAAAGCGGATGGGTCTTAACCTTTCCCCTCTTCCTCCTCCTAAAATCAGGGTTGTATTGGAGAGAAGTGTGTGGGTGTGCGTAACAACATGAGAGTTTGCCGTCGTAAGGGATAGCATCGAGCGCAGATTCTATTTATGTTTATGGTGTGTGTGGTTCATCTCTCCATCGTTCTCGCTATCATTATATAATTGCAAAGTGCTTTGCCCCCACTAATCCAGGGTCTATTTCAAGAGATTTAATTCAGTCAATGAATACAATCCCTGTGGTGCTCCCAGGAAGCAGCTGATCAGTTCACTGTACTGACTGACTGGCATGATGATGATGATGATGATGATACCTAGTGGAGTAGCACTGTAATCTGCTGATCCTATGGGCCTACAATCCCTGGGGATGATTGCCTAAGGTCATGTGTTCGTCCATGTATTCATTTGTTGGTTAGTTTGTCCGTTCATTCATTCATTTGTTTTTTGTTCATTCAGTCATTCACTCACTCACTAATGAATTTATTCGCCCTCTCTTTCTCTATTTCCTAATGCTGTCACCTCTGTGTAATAGTCCTGTCACTGTTGTTGGCCCCAGCCTTGTTATCCGGCTGCATGATTGGCACCGGTCCTGTCCAAATGGGATTAATAATCATTTAATAACCCACAGCTATGGACAGACATCCATTATAGAATTTCAGCTGTTTATTTATATAAGCTAAATAAGTACACCAACACTGAACCCAAGCCGCTTAACATTCAATAATACTACTGAACTAATAATGTCAAAGAATCACAGTCAGTTCATTTAATAAGAACAAAGTTAGAAATGAGTCTGTTTGGATAGCAGGGCTAAGTCCCAAATGACACCCTATTCCCTGTAAAGTGCACTTCTTTTGACCAGAGCCATATGCACTATATCGGGAATAGGGTGTAATTTGTGATGCAGGCTAGGTCTCGTCTCCTGTTAATGGCTGTAGTCTAGCTAGGTTAACATTGGACTGTAATTGACGTGTTAATGATGACAGCGTGTCACGCTGTGTTCCTCTGTTCTTTATTACCAATCTAAATGACTATTACATTTGCTAAGCCAATTACACCACCTCTCTGTAACAGGTAGTTAGAGAGGATTGAAGTGGAGTGTTCTGGTGGAACCCTGCGACACAAAGCTCCCAGGAGATTGACTTATGCGTGTCTGTGTCTGTCGGCTATTGCGTTAGGACCAAAAGTTTCAGATACCCTTAGGTCCGCATCTCAAATGGCAACCTATTCCCTCGACAGTGCACTACTACTTTATAGAGCCCTATGGACATAACGTAGAGAATAGGCTGCCATTTGGGACTCATTATGAAAGTACAATGCTACTACTACTTTATAGAGCCCTATGGACATAACGTAGAGAATAGGCTGCCATTTGGGACTCATTATGAAAGTACAATGCTGTGTGGACCCCACCCCACCTTCTAGCTCTGAGTCTACTGATGGCTACGTTATTGAGGGAAAATGTACTTTCTTTACCTGTGATATGTGGTTGTCCCACCTAGTTATCTGAAGATGAATGTACTGTAAGTTGTTCTGGGTAAGAGCATCTGCTAAATGACTCAAATGTACTGTAGTCTTTTGATTGTTTTTGTTAATTTGTTTGTTTGTTTAGTAATATTGTTGATGTTGTTTTCATTCAGGTCCACCAGATAAGGTACCCCAGCCGACCAAGCCTTTACCAACAGCCCCCCCACACCGCTCACAACCCCCCTCGGACCCTCGCAAGCCTGACAGGCAGACGCGACCCCCCAGGATACCTACGGGGGACAAGCCCAGCCAGCCCAATGCCAAGCCTAACATCTGTGATGGAGGCTTCAACACCCTGGCCATTCTGAGACGAGAGATGTTCGTGTTCAAGGTAGGAAGTCACTGTGTTTAACCATCCACTACTTCAACTACATTCAAAAGAACTACCTGAGTGGCAATTACCTTAGGGCATGAGAGAGTTTGTAACAACAACAAGAAAAACAACAACATCATGACGGCATACAACAAACACACCACATATGACCAACACAGCAACTTCACAGCAAGATAGCACAACATCAACATGTCATGTTCCTGGGTGTGTGTGTGCATGCATACTTGTGTGTCTATCCAGCTCAAAGGACCAGGGCCCGGTTGCATAAAACACCTTCAGTTAATTTTCCCCTTATATTTTCACTTAAAGTTTCCTTAACTTTAAGTCAGTTGCACAAAACATTTTAATGGGAATTTCCCCCTTAAATTAAGTGAAAAATTGAAGTGTGCCCATGAGGTCCCTTAACGGTTTCATTCCGTATGGATATCAATTTAAACAGCATTTGTGGAGATTAATGTTGCTTTTATCTGCTCTGGTTACAAAAGAAAAATGTCTTAGGTAAACAATGGAAGGTGCACAATTCATGGCTATAAAGCTAGCTGGCTAGTTAGCTATAGCTACTCTGTAAGCTAGCTTGACGTACTACAAAGTAATATAATGTAAGTTGAGAAAAAAGTAACCACAAGAAACGTGGTTTATTATCTTCTGAAGAAATATGGTTATCCTATCTTGATTGTAGAAGTTATTTTTTGTTATCTTACAAAATGAAAGCAACCTTTTTGACTAGTTGTTTAGTAAGGCCGTCTCCGTGGTAACAGATACTTGTTCTGCCATACATGCCTTCAAACTACCGTAAAACCCCTTAAGTTTGCCCTTACCTAGGGAAATATTTGAGGGGCTCTATGCAATGCCCTTAAACCATTCCCTTAGGTAAGGTACGATTATTCCTTAACCCTTAAGGGAAACACTCTGTGGATCAGCCGCACACAAGGGTACTTTTAGGGTACAGTATTGTTCCCGGTGGTACAAAAATATAAAAATACACATAACATATCTTCAGAGGCACACGTTTCTCACCTGGTTCCTTTTAGCATACATGTGCTGATAATCTATTATAATGGTACATTTTTGTACTTAATATTTTGAATATGAAGCTACAATCATCACACACTCTCAAAAACCATTCCCATTATTATAATATTTCCCAGCATGCTCTATTTCAGGTTGATTTTATTTTATTTATTTTTTTCAATATGTGTGTTTTTGTATGCACATTAATTTTTTTTTTTTTTTTTTTTTTTTTTTTTTTGGGGTGGATCAGCTTAATATTGCGGAAAGAATGTTGCTTCCAATGTAATTGTCTGCATCATTTCCAATCCCCCATATTTTTTTGGGTAAATATATATATCCATACACGCATGCATACATATATACATATATACATACACATACCTATATAGACATACATACTTTTTTAAAGAATATACCTTTATTATTATTCCCCGCAACCCTACCACCGCTCCCCCAATTGGAGTAAACTAATAAACACTTCTGCTTTTACCTTCAATTTATACATCTTATACCTATTTTACAGACACAGACTACTTTATAATAGTTCTCTCTTGTTTGTTCTTAGTCCTTCCTCTATTTCTGTTGTCCATCCAATTTTATTTCCACTTGTAACTGTGCTATTTCACAAAAGCTCCGCACCTATACACATTTCACAGATCCCGTATGCCCTACATTGTTTATCTTGTTATTAGTCCCACCCTTCAGTTCTACTCAACCCTTCCCATCTATCTTCCAACATCATCCATTTCGGATTTTTATTTGCCATATATTTTTCAACTGTGCTGTGATGCTTCACAAAAGATTTGAACCTTCCTATTCTCATAGCTTCTACAGATTGTAAATTAAAAATAAACATTTTTGCTAAAATAATTATTATATTATTGATTGATTGACTATGGCTTTTCAAATCCCCCAGTATTGCTATCTGTAGCGTTAGTTCTAGGCAAATGTTGCAATTCTTCAGCCATTCCTGGACCTGTGACCAAAAACGAGCTACATATGGACAATACCAAAATAAATGGTCTAATGACTCTGCCTCCTCACAGCAGAATCTACAGAGCTGGGAAGATTGTATACCCCATATATATAACATTCTATTAGTTGCAAGAATTTTGTACAATAATTTAAATTGAAAAATTCGAAGTTTTGAATCCGGCGTTGTTTTGCGTATCAATTCATAAACCATGTGCCATGGAATGGGTACATCGAACATCTCTTCCCAACTATTTTGCAATTTATATGGCACAGCTGTCAGTTTTTTGGTCCTTAAATGAAATTGGTATATGTTTTTATTTATCACACTTTTCTTTAACCATTTATGTTCTTTAATACAGGGCCGACATACAAGTTCCTTACTTTTTTCCCCTTCTACTTGCCTCTTCCATTTTTGTGGTAATGCTGCAATTAATTGGTTGTAATTTTGGGTAGAGCAGACATTTCCATATGTCTGTGTGAGCTGCATGTGTGACATAACTCCACTAGTCCTATTTATGATATCATTCACAAAAATTATACCTTTTTTAAACATTTCTTCGATAAATACAGTTTTTTTATC
The DNA here is from genome assembly GCF_016432855.1 of Salvelinus namaycush. NCBI lineage: Eukaryota > Metazoa > Chordata > Actinopteri > Salmoniformes > Salmonidae > Salvelinus > Salvelinus namaycush. Next base: position 14,973,869 of record NC_052339.1, on the reverse strand, counting down.
AATTACTATATTTGAATTTAACCACAATATTTGTTGTACTATTTGTTCCGTCCTTTCAGGTGGATTAAACTGAAATTGCAACCAACTTTCTAAGGCTTGTTTAAAAAAATAAGGATATTTTGGAGATTATTTCCTTTTCAAACAACCGAAAGTGAGCAGGTGTAATCTGAATAAAGGGAAAAAGGCCCTTCTTGAACATAGGATGAGACATTCGTACCAATTTACTAGAGAACCAGTTTGGATTTAAGTATAACTTTTGTATGACTGATGCCTTTAGTGAGAGGTCTAATGCTTTAATATTTAATAATTTCTGCCCTCCGAATTCATATTCGTTATATAAATAGGCCCTTTTAATTTTATCTGGCTTGCCGTTCCAAATAAAATGGAATATTTTTTGTTCATATAATTTAAAAAGCAGGTCACTAGGTGTAGGCAAAACCATAAGCAAATAGGTAAACTGTGATATGACTAAAGAGTTAATCAGGGTGATTTTTCCACAAATAGACAAGTATTTTCCTTTCCATGGTAGCAAGATCTTATCTATTTTTGCTAACTTTCTATAAAAATTTATTGGAGTGAGATCATTTCTTTATTTTGGGATTTTTATACCGAGTATATCCACATCTCCGTCAGACCATTTAATTGGTAAACTACATGGCAATATAAAATGTGTATTCTTTAGTGATCCAATACGTAATATGGTACATTTATCATAATTTGGTTTTAATCCAGAGAGGATAGCAAAGGTATCTAGATCCTCTATGAGGCCGTGGAGAGACTCTAGTTGTGGTTTTAAAAGAAAACATGAATCATCAGCGTACAATGACACCTTAGTTTTTAAGCCACGGATTTCTAATCCATTAATATTAATGTTTGATCTAATTTTAACAGCTAACATTTCGATGGCAATAATAAATAGATATGCCGATAGTGGACAACCTTGTTTTACTCCTCTAGATAGTTTAAAACTTTCTGAGATGTAGCCATTATTTACTATTTTACACCTAGGGTTACTATACATAATTTTAACCCATTTTATAAGAGATTCCCCAAAATTGAAATATTCTAGGCATTTATATATAAACTCCAGTCGTACTTTATCAAAAGCCTTTTCAAAATCAGCTATGAAAACCAGACCTGGTGTCCCCGATATTTCATAGTGTTCTATTGTTTCCAGTACTTGCCTTATATTATCTCCAATGTATCGTCCATGTAAAAAACCTGTCTGATTAGGATGAATAATATCTGACAAAACTTTTTTTATTCTATGCGCCAAGCATTTTGCTAGGATTTTTGCATCACAACACTGAAGTGTAAGAGGTCTCCAATTTTTTAATTGGACTGGATCTTTATATATACCACTTGGGTCCTGTTTCAGTAATAACGATATCAGACCTTCTTGTTGCGTGTCTGATAATCTACCATTTATATAGGAGTGGTTAAAACAAGCTAATAATGGTCCTTTGAGTATATCAAAAAAAGTTTTGTATACTTCCACTGGTATGCCATCCAGCCCTGGAGTTTTCCCATCCTTAAAGGCCCCAATTGCATCAAGCAGTTCCTCCTCTGTAATTTGGCCTTCACATGAGTCTTTCTGTACAGATGTTAATTTTACATTATTAATAGGAAAAAAATCCATACAATTAGTTTCAGTTAGTGGAGATGGAGGAGCCTGAAACGAAAACATATTCTTAAAGTACTTTACTTCCTCTTTCAAAATATCATTTGGTGAATCATGCGTGACTCCATCATTTGTAACAAGTTTTAATACATTTTTTTTGGTAGCATTTCTATATTGAAGATTGAAAAAGAATTTGGTGCATTTTTCCCCATATTCCATCCAGTTCGCTTTATTTTTATAATGTATTACACTGGATCTTTCTTGAATAAGTTCCTCCATTTCTTTTTGTTTTTCCTCTAACTTATTCTGTGCCTCTATGGTACTGTTTTTATTGCTATCTAACTGTACTGTTAGTCCTTCAATTTCCTTTGTTAATATGGACTCTTTTGATCTAAATTGCTTTTGTTTTATAGATGAGTACTGAATTGCATGGCCTCTAAAGGCACACTTAAAAGTGTCCCATACAATAAGGGGATCTGCTGTACCTATGTTATGTCTGAAAAAGTCAGTTATAAAATCTTCTGTCCTAGTTCTAAACAATTTATCATCTAGTAGACTTTGATTAAATTTCCAATATCCTCGCCCACGTGGAAATTCTGTAAGAGAAATATATATGCCAATTATGTGATGATCCGACCGCATTCTGTCCCCTATCAACACTTTTTTAACTTTTGGTGCCAGAGAGAATGGTATAAGAAAGTAGTCAAGACGACTAGCTTGATTCAGCCTCCGCCATGTATATCTCACTAAATCAGGGTATTTAAGTCTCCATATATCCACTAATTCCAATATATCCATGACATTCATGATTTCCTTAAGTGCCTGAGGGTGATAGTTTGTAGTGTGATTTCCTTTCCGGTCTATAGAGGTATTTAAGACCGTATTAAAATCTCCCACTATAATAATAGAGTCTAGTGTTGCTTGTAGAGTTGATAAATTCTTATATATATTTTCAAAGAAGCTTGGATCATCATTATTCGGACCGTATAGGTTAACAAGCCATATTTGTTTATTGTCCAATAACATATTTAAAATAATCCATCTACCTTGAGGATCTGTTTGGACAATTTGCACATTTGGATCAAAATTATTGTTAATTAAAACCATCACCCCTTTTGAATTTCTTTGCCCATGGGAGAAATATATTTTTCCCCCCCAGTTCTTTTTCCACAAAACTTCATCTAAAACTGTTGAATGGGTTTCCTGTAAACAATAGATATTATAATCCTTCTCTTTTAGCCAGGTAAATACTGATCGTCTTTTCTTATTATCTGCTAAGCCATTACAATTGTAACTGGCTATACTTATTTCACCACTTACCATAATGAGACACACCTTTCATTCTTTTAATCAGAATATATTTTTGTAAACGTACTATTAAAAAGTAACATAATGATTGAGTGTCTATATAGTTGTACCATGATATTTGCATTTCTACTAAGTAAACCTCCAATTGGTCCCTACTATTCCACCCGCTAAAAGGCCTCATCTCGAGATGGCTTGTCATCCCAATGCCCGGTAGACCACCCTCGACCCCCTGTATCCCATAGCCCTGAACCGACTGGGATCCATTCTTTGAAAAGAGCATACAGTGCCATTTACCGAATTGAAGAAGATCAATTACCATATGCATTTCCATTGCCCTCACCTCGATTTGTATTATATATATCTGTGGATCATCCTCTATTGTCCCTAACATCTTTTACTTCTTCCTTCGCAACAGTTGTGGGATACACACATACACCCACACACACTCAGCCCTTACCCCCACACAACCATAAGCTCACTTTCTCAACAATTGCACCATCCCAGAGCCCAACTCAAGATGGGTCATGATTTACAAATGCACTTGCAGTTGCAGCTGCATGAGAAGGCCTGCAAGACCGCACAAAAAATTAGCAAAAATTGAGAGATTTATTTACCATTGTCATATCCTAGATAATGGAGGTCAAATGTACACCTTATTCCTGAAACACCCACAATACGGCCACCCGTCATGACCATGTCCCCACGCATCTCCATGCAGTCCGACTTTGATTTTGTGCCGCCAGGGCCACAATAATATACCCCCTCTCTGAATGTCCGAGTGTGACCCCCTCCCCATGGGTTACTGCAGCTAGTGTTGCCAGCACTGCCACTGCCTGGGTGGGGGCACCCCACCGGAATCCCCACCGGCTAGGTACAAGGTCGTCAAGGTTCTCATTAGCAGCTTTGAGAATTTCCTTGTATATTATGCTCTCCCTTATTGGGGCTTTGGCTTTGCAGGACCAACCCTGCCAAGCAGGCTCAGAATCTTGAGGGGGCAGTGCTGCTCTTGGTCTCTGACCTCATTTTAGCTGCATACAGACCGCTTACAGCGGGCACATAAAACAGTTAGGGACTTCTCCTTAGTATCTGGGTCATTCAGGTGGGTGTCTAGGGTATAGTGCCATGGACCGTACCATTAAAATAGGATAATAAATAATTAGATATAATTTATAAAAAAATAAATAAAAAATGTAGTTCTCCATGATAGGACAATAAATAAATAAGACGTATAATTCATTATAAAAGTATATCCATCATCTGAACAACATTGAAAGCCCTCTCATACCCGGCTCACAGCAATACATTGGCTCTGGGATATGCAACCATTTCATTACTCACTCACTCAACTTTCCAAACATAACAAATAAAATAAAAAATAAACACAAACCATACCATCCACACATACTGTGTCTTCTGTTTACTTAGTTTTTATCTTCACTATGTTGAATTAGTGCTTGTGTGTTCAATTAGTTATATGTGAAGATTTATAGAAAAGCTATATTTTTTATTGTATTGTTACAATCAGTAACCGGGCTTGAATTGTGTTTATTTCCCTCGTCTATGAGAACTTTGTAATTTTTAAAATAACCATGGAGTAGTCTTTGTGTCTCTGAACAACTGGTTATCAATATATAGTTTATCAACGACGAGAGCTACTCGTTTCGCTTTTAATCTATTTTCTTTGAAAATTGGATACAGAACTTTGCGCCGTTCTGCAATTTCCTTCGGAAACTGATCATTCATGCCAATTTTGGTCCCAGCAAGTCTTTTACCCAGGCTTTTAACCATTATTTTATCTTTAAATGAAGCAAATTTGGCAACGATTGGGCGTTCGTACCTCTGCCCTCTCTGTCCGAAGCGGTGAACGCGTTCAAGTTGGATTTTGTCGATAACTTCGCGTGGAATCTGAAGCGCTGTAAGGAGGAACTCTCTAACTATAGATTCAGGAACTTCTCCTTCTTTTTCTTGGATACCTGTAAGTACCAAATTCTCTCTCATGGATCTAGTTTGTATGTCTAGTAAGGTTTCCTTCAGAACGGTGTTCTCCTTTTTAATTCCATTCATTTCGGTTTCAATCTTATTGACTGTCCCTTTTAGCGCGTGTGTTTGCTTCTCCAATGTCGCAGCTTTTTCATCACTCATCTCTAGGCTTGCCTTCAACTCTTTTATATCCTTACTAACTAATTCAAGTATACCCAGTTTGTCATTTATTGATTTTAACAGATCGGTTTCGACCTTTACCATTCCGGGTGGTGAGAATATTAAATCATCAGTGTCTGTAGAAGAGTCACGTTTTCGTTTTGTAATCGGTTCCCCTGTCTTACTCTCCGTCATGTTTGGTTGTTGCCTGTTTTCGTAATATTTGTCGATAAATGTCTCTAGTTTTAGGATTTGTTTTGTGTTATTGTCCAGATTGAAGGTTATCACTCACCAGATTAAGTAGTGCTAATATTTTAGTCTAATTTAGCAGATATTTCGAATATTATGTTTTATCTTGAGGTGCTCTACATAAATCCCTTCAGTCCGCCATTACCCTTACGTTACCTTTACGTCATACGTCACTCTCTCTCGTCCTCTCGTTGAGAAAACTTTATGCACATTAATTGATTGATTGATCTTAAGCTACATAAAGATAAATTACATACATAACAAAACGAATCTGTTAGTAGTTGGATTTAATGCATCCGTTATTGAGATGGTTGTTTCCATTTAGATGGTTTAGGTTGTCTCATTTATCCATTTTCCTTACCTTGGCAGTCATTCTGAATGCAGGTTACAGGTGAATAGAAGTTTAAAAAAAAATTGATATCCTAACTCTGGCTGGATTCCAATAAGAACTACATATTACTTTGCAAGCAGCATAATGTGACTTGCCCAGACACCCTGGGAAATATTCAAATAAGGTTTTACACCCTACAGTGTTAAAACAACACCTAAAACCCATTAAGACATACATTTTTGCCCCTTAAAAAGAAAAAAGGCAACAACCAAAAAAGGGAAACGTTTACCTTTTCCAAATGTATGCTTCTGTGGACTACATATAATGAGGTACTATCTCATCCCGTAAGGTACACTATTGGCTCTTTTAAGGTACGAACTGCAAGGGTACAATTATATACCTATAACTAAAGGTACAAACGACTACCTTACAGGATACCACTACAGTGACAAGCGTTTGTACCCCTTTAAGAACAAATATAAACCTTTATTTTGGAGAGTGTGCTTTCAGTTAGTCAGATCTCAGAGTCGAACTAATGGAAAGGCTCTGTGTGGGAGGGCTTCATATATGTGCCTAATATGTACTAATGTAGCAGATAAATGAAGCACTCTGGGTAGTGGGTATACCCGTAGTTATATATAGCTACAGAGTAGTCAGTGGTTTCTGTTGGTCAGGAGATTTCAAGCGTTATCATCATTGAAACTCAAGGGGACATGTGTACTGCACTGTAGCTCATGTAATTAGCACTTTAACATCTCTAAAATGTAACTCTCTTCCACATTCATTTTCTTAAGAGGAATTTAACAGACTGCACTGTATGATAGTCTACATATAGCACTTTATAGTGATTATGTAAGTGACTGAGTGACTCACACATTCTAAATGTGAGGTCTGTACGCTATGGCAGGGATGCGTTCCAAATGGCACCCTATTTCCTATATAGTGCACTACCTCTGACAAGAGCCCTGGTCAAAAGTAGTGCCGTAAATAGGAAGTAGGGTGCCATTTGGGACGCAAGCCCAGGACTTGTTTTAATATCTATTAGCTTACATAGAAATAACATCTAGTCCAGATGGAATATGGTGTTCTCTTCCCAAACAAACCCCACAGTAGTAAACTCATCTCAGTTCACCCAGAACAAAAATGGTGCATAATTTGGTTTATGTTTATGTTTCGTGGTCTGTCCACGAGAGATTATCCAGTAACAAACCCCACAGTAGCTTTCTGTCCAGTAACAAACCCCACAGTAGCTTTCTGTCAAGAGTCAGTGTGCAGCAGGTAGGACGGAGTCAGGCGCAGAACACAGAACTGAGTAAAAACGTACTTTACTTGGAAAATCAAACAAATTCCATACAGTTAAAAATATTCCAGCTCGACACAAACGAGCAACTACTTAACAAAGAACAAACACACACAAAAACCATTTGGGAACCAGAGGGTTAAATAGGGAATAAATTATAACGTAATGGAAACCAGGTGTGTACAATCAAGACAAAACAAATGGAAAAAGAAACGTAGATCGGTGGCGGCTAGAAAGCCGGTGACCGATTGTTCGGCCGAACGCCGCCCGAACAAGGAGAGGCACCAACTTTGGCGGAAGTCGTGACACTTTCTGTCCAGTAACAAGCCCCACAGTAGCTTTCTGTCCAGTAACAAGCCCCACAGTAGCTTTCTGTCCAGTAACAAACCCCACAGTAGCTTTCTGTCCAGTAACAAACCCCACAGTAGCTTTCTGTCCAGTAACAAGCCCCACAGTAGCTTTCTGTCCAGTAACAAGCCCCACAGTAGCTTTCTGTCCAGTAACAAACCCCACAGTAGCTTTCTGTCCAGTAACAAACCCCACAGTAGCTTTCTGTCCAGTAACAAGCCCCACAGTAGCTTTCTGTCCAGTAACAAGCCCCACAGTAGCTTTCTGTCCAGTAACAAGCCCCACAGTAGCTTTCTGTCCAGTAACAAGCCCCACAGTAGCTTTCTGTCCAGTAACAAACCCCACAGTAGCTTTCTGTCCAGTAACAAGCCCCACAGTATCTTTCTGTCCAGTAACAAGCCCCACAGTAGCTTTCTGTCCAGTAACAAGCCCCACAGTAGCTTTCTGTCCAGTAACAAACCCCACAGTAGCTTTCTGTCCAGTAACAAACCCCACAGTAGCTTTCTGTCCAGTAACAAACCCCACAGTAGCTTTCTGTCCAGTAACAAACCCCACAGTAGCTTTCTGTCCAGTAACAAGCCCCACAGTAGCTTTCTGTCCAGTAACAAGCCCCACAGTAGCTTTCTGTCCAGTAACAAGCCCCACAGTAGCTTTCTGTCCAGTAACAAACCCCACAGTAGCTTTCTGTCCAGTTTAACACAGAGTCGGGATGTGTCAATGCTTATGTATCCTCATCCAGAGACTCAGAGTCTCCGAGTACAAGGCCCTGGCAGCTCACAGTCAGCTAATGCACGCCCGCACACACATATACATATGCACACACACAGGAGAAAAGGGGAAAGCCCTCCAGGCAACACAAAGATCAGCTATGTTCTCCACCAAAGAGAAAGAGAAAGAGAGAGAGCGGCTGTTCTTTTGTGTGTATTTTTCAGGGGTTATAAATAGCTAGTATTCATTGGTTAAGTAGGCTAAGACACGTGGAACTCACTGGGGAAATACCCCTCTCATAGAATATTGCCAAACACACTTACACTGTGGTTTGGTTTATTTAATTTGAACAGTGATTCTACTTGTGTCTTACATTGCTTGGAATTCTCACTCGGCTTTCCAAAAAACAGTAACAGCCATTGCAGATTTGACTCTTCTCCTGTCTCAGTCCACTGTACTTAATCATGGAGACAAGACAAAAGGACACATGTATAATATTTGTGTGTAGGAAAAACCTTCAGGCCAACAGTCTCAGTGACCTGTGTCTCCATGGAAATGTCTGCCTAAGAACCCCCCTCACATGGTTTCTCCCACCTCTCCCCTGGCAAAAGTTGGTGTGGAACGACCCGGCCTTGGTGATAGTCAGTAGTGGAGAGAGACATGAGATTTCAAGACAGAGCTAAGAAAGCTAGATAGTACGTCAAATAGTGGCCCATAGGGCTCTTGACAAAAGTAGTGCACTATATAGGGAATAGGGTGCTATTAGGATGTACACAAAGGAACACAGGAAGTCTCAGTCTGATCGTTTATGAGTTTGGCACCTCAGCTCGGGGATGGATGGATAGATTTCCACAATAACGACTCTGTGGATATGAATCAAAACACTGGCCAACTACTCATGATTCAGACCATGGATAGAGGTCATATTTAACTCGCAGATCAAAGAGAGCATTGGCCCGTTTTATTTTCTGGTTTGGTTTAGTGGTATTTCAACTCCAGAAAGAGTTGATTTCAAGGGCTATTGTTTTTTTGTTTTGTTTTTAAGCTGTCAATGAGCATATTTAACGACGCTAAAATGAAAATAAATGACATTCCCTGTTCTAACCATCATCATTATCCCTCTCGTGAAGAGACAACACAAAATCACCTATTATGCAACTTCCTTTATGTATATGAATTGTGTTTCTAAGTAGTTTTTTATACTATGCGTTTGAGCTCATTGTAATTATAGTGTGTGGTTTGAATCCGGTTTTCAAGAGAAGCTCTCAGCTTGTCCATCATTTGCAACAAAAGCACAATGCATGTTTTCTCCCAAATCCAAATGTGCTCCGCATGGTCAAGACACATCTAAGCTAGGTATTATGAGAGAGAGAGAGGGTGTGGGGGATTCTATTAGCATCACTTAACCAGCAGCAGGGGAGATGAAGAGGAAGTTAGTGCTACTCTCTGACTGGCTCACAGCTACTCAGAGCCAATCACAATCCCTCCCACACACATCAGACAGGAAGCAGGACGCTGAGAGTATGGATGTTCTGTTCAGGGTAACTGAGGTTGTCATGGAGGAGACTGACTGGTCAAGAGTGGATGAATAACAACAGAGGGAGAGAGGGAGGGAGGTTGGGAGGGAGGGAGGGATACGTAAGTAGATAAAATACATGATGTGTAGAGATAAGCAGTTTCCTGAACAAATAAGTCCTCTAATTGAATTGCAATTTGGAAGGATGTTTATTACTCATACTTAGGGCTGTACTCTGCAATGTACATGAATTGGCTCCAGTAACAAGTAGAGTTGGAATCTTCATTAGTCTGTGTCTGTGGTATTTCCTCTGAAGCAGGTCTGTGTGCAGAGTGACAGTCTGTCTGGTTGATGGGTTACTGAGGAGGGAGGGAGGGAGTACGAGCGAGCTTTGGCTATTTTGGCTCACCTCGTCCTCCAGTTGATTGTGTTGGAAGACACGTTGTCACTACCTGCCAAGTCATTAAAGATGAAATCTCCTCAGCCCTGAAAGACTGAAACACAGGTGGTCCCATAATGGGAAATAGGACTAGAGAGGATGGTGTGGTAGACCTACAATCGTTTCAGCTGTAAGTTATATGAAACCATGAAGGAATATCATACACTTCCATCAAACATCAAGAGATCCTTGAGGGAGTATCTCTCATCATAACTACAGTTGCAGTCTCAAACTCTGGGGCCTCTTCAGTACCCCCCTGCCTATCTGATGTACCACAGTGATGTATAACGGAGACTTTCTGCATTTAGAAGGAGTTACCTTTCCTCCTCTCCGCTCTGCTTTCAACAGGAAGAGGAGGGAACGGGTGAAAGGAAAGCACATGCTGTTCAGTAGCTTTCCAGAGTCCTTGACGGAGCTCAGAGCCATACAGCCAAGTCTGGATTTACAGTTATTATGGCCCTGCCGTCTTCAGTGGTGGAGAGGAGGGGTTGAAGAGGGTCGGCAAGGTTTCAGAGAGAACAGTAAACTGTACAGACATGACATGTTGCGTCCAGCAATCACCACCACATGATACCGTACATGCCCCAAAAAATTGCACACTTCCTTATGCTACCCCTTGGCTCCCACCCACCTCCTCCTACCCCCTCCTCTCCCGTGCCCCTGCGTACAGGGATTGAGGGACACAGTCTCATGCGAGAGCCCGATTTAGACCAGAGCAGCAGAGAGACACTTCCTTCCTGTCCTGAATGTGTGAACAGATTTAGTGCTGGACTGGCTGGTCACACTAGGATGCAGTGGCAGAGCAGGAAGACCCATCTGATTCATCCCTCTATCCCTCCACCTTTCAATCTCTTTTTTTACTGTTACTACACCTTTTGTTTTGTAAATGGGGGTTGTTTCTCTTGTTCTCTCTCTTTCTCGCCTCCCACCCTCTTTTCCCTCCTTCCCTCCTTCTCTGCCCTCTCCTCACTGCTCCTCACTGCTTCCCCTCCTCTCTCCTCTTCAGTTGGGCTTGAAGAGAAGAGCGGGCGTCACTTAACTAAGTGTCTTTCACTCATCCATCCCCACCCATCTTTCTCCATTCTTCCCTTCCTCCTTGTCTTAACTAGAGTAATGTGCTTGTCTCTACTGCCTGACTTCCCCTCTCTGAGGCGGTAGGTAGCCTAGCATTTAAGAACGTTGGGCCAGTAACCGACAAGTCGCTGGTTTGAATCCCCGAGCCGACTAGGCGAAAAATCTGCCGTTGTGCCCTTAAGCAAGGCTCTTAACCCTAATTGCTCCTGTAAGTCGCTCTGGATCAGAGCTTCTGTTAGATGTGCGTTGATGTACGGGGTCTACTAGGAAGTGGGTAACAAAGTGTGTGTATTATCTGTGCTTATCCCTCTGAGGCGAACCCAGGACCTGGCTTCTTTCATCTCCACTCCTTTCTCCCCACTGTCCTTTCACCTTAACACACACGCACATCAGATCAACCCCAATTGGCTTGTTTAGCCTCAGCTGACCTCATTGTTGACCTCTGTCATGTTCAGTCTCTCAGGGATGCCCGTATGCTGCTTTATGGCTGTTCTGTGGCTAGGTGCTCTTACTTACAGCACTTTTAATGCAGATCATTTATAGATGTCAGTTGTTGACTTATAGCCCTACATGCATACCTGCAGTGATATTTGCACTACATTGAAGAACTTCTGTGAACTCAAACATTCAGTGTTAAGAGTTTTTTTATTTTGTTGTTGTCCTGTTTTACAGCTGTACCACTGTCTAAATGCATCATCAGTATTGCAAGGTAGCACTGTGAGTCTGTTTGTCTGCATTTCTTCTCCATAATCTTCTGTTACAGAGGTTATAGTAGTTATTTTGATTAGTTTGGACATTTGGGTAATTCCAAGTGCCAGCAGAAATTGCCTACATCTCAGGTTGGCTCACTGTCCATATTTTCAGAGCAGGAGAAAGAGGGAGATTGGAACATTTTGTCTTCTACAGAGTCGAAAGGAATCAAATAGCTCCGATTTCACAGTTTGATCTGTTTTCAATTACCGGGCTGAGTCCCATACTGAAGAAAACGCTGAACAATTGAAATCAATCAGGGCTTAGTGTAGAGTGTAGGGGCCATGGGACACTGTGTGTGTGTGTGTGTGTGTGTGTGTGTGTGTGTGTGTGTGTGTGTGTGTGTGTGTGTGTGTGTGTGTGTGTGTGTGTGTGTGTGTGTGTGTGTGTGTGTGTGTGTGTGAAAGTGTGTGTACATGTCCTCCACACACACACACACACACACACACACACACACACACACACACACACACACACACACACACACACACACACACACACACACACACACACACACACACACACACACACACACACACACAGAGAGTTTGATAAATGGGCTGTGCAGGTTTTAATGTGAATAAGGCGTGGTGTTGTGATGATGCCAGTGATGAGGTATCTCTATCCTTCTCTCTTTCCCCCTCACTCCCCTCATCCTCTCTTTCTCTCTCTCCCTCTTTCGCCCCTGTCTTTCTCTCACTGTCTCTCTTTACCCTCTCTCTCTACCCCCCCCCCCCTTTCTCTGTCTCTCTCTCTTTCTCGCTCTCTCTGTCTCTACTTCTCCGAGGGCAGGTCACTGTGTGTTTGGCCTCTGTGGAAGGCTAGAGCGGCCATTCCGTGCCAAGGGTGTGGTGTCTTACTGAGCCATAATGTCTTTCTCAGCTGGGCCTGTGAGCTCTTTCCTCTGAGTTTTGGCCCAACTCTCTTATCTTCAGGTTACATCCAGCATCAAAAAGACAGGCACACCTTAAACTTGGCTACGTGCATTTTTCCTTTAGATTGTTTTATTTTTCCTCAAGTTTCTTAAAAAAACTGAGCCATTTGACCTGAATAGTTTAGCATGTTTACAGTACAGGTTACATACTAATAAGCCTAATGGATGTTGATGCAGAGTAATGGAATCATCTCTCGGTCATTAAGCTTCACAGCTGTTAAACTAACTAGCTGGGTTTTGATTTCCAACAACACATTTTAGCTTGTGTTGAAATGTTGGTATGCCAGTGTGTTAATGACCCTTTCTCTCTCCTCTCCTCTCTCTCCCTCCCTTTTCTCCTCTTCTCTCCTCTCAGGATCACTGGTTTTGGAGGGTACGGGACAACGCAGTGATGCCGGGGTACCCCATGCTCATCAATGTCTTCTGGAGAGGACTGCCCCCCAAGATAGACGCTGTCTACGAGAACAGCGAGGGGAAATTTGTCTTCTTCAAAGGTAAGGATGCCCACAGATGTATTATACATGATCTATATCAGGGATGGGTAACTGGCGGCCCGCGGGTCGCATGGCCCCCCTTTTGTAGTTTTTTTGGGGGGGGCTCATTCTTACTTACTGTTAAGAGATAGAATAATAGTACACAAAGTGCAATTTCGAAATTTGATTGTGTATCAGCAGTTACTCAATTAGGCCATGTCAGCTAATTTTGGGGGGTTTGGTAAGTTAGTCTAGCGGCCAGCTATCTAAACTTGTAGTAAGCATGGTCGAATTACTGACCAGGGTGTGGACCATTGATCATCAGTTATCATATTAAAAGCTGCACGTATTTGCCTCCAACCTACAGTATAGCAACATGTGAAGAATTGCAGGAAATTAGCTGTAAAACTACACATTTTTCTCTTTTCCCCAGACCAATGTTGCCCATCCCTGATCTGCATAATCAGATAAATCCTGGACCAAAAAGCATTTTCAATAGGATACAGTAGGATGGGTCTTGCTCCTTATTCTTGGTTATGTGCGTGTGTATGCGTACGTGTGTGCGTGGAGTGACGTTGCTGTAGTAGAAGGATTAACCAGAGGCTTATCTCTCTAGACTACGTGACTATAGACCCTGTACTTACTGTAACCCAGGCAATTTGCCTCTTAATCTCAGACAGTCAAAAGCAGTTTGTCCTTTGAAAATGTGTGTGTGCGTGTGCTTTCATGCATTGTCTCTTCCATAATCAGTCTATTTGAATGTATGACCTCACTAGCCCCACTGCAGCACAGATTAGTCTCTTCTCTGAACGTGTTTACATCATATAAACCTATAGCAGAAGAAGGGGATGTCTCAATATATACATTTACTGAAAGAGACAGCAAATAAACAAACAAACAGACTTGTATACTCCCATGAGAGAGGAAGGGAGGGATGTGGGGAAGAGAGGAGACGGGTGTAAATCTGGGTCTGTCTTGATAATAACTACAAATCACAGATGGCTCGCAAACACATTTCTATTTTTCACAGTTCCTCGAAAAACAGACTAGTTGTCCCCTGTGTCCCCGAGAGCTCCTGAAATCCCTTTTTTCTTTTTTTTTCTTTTCTGGTTGTAGCTTTGAGATTTCCATGAAATAAGAGGGTTTATTACTATGTCCTGTAAAAAAAAAAAAACTGTGAGCTTTCAAACAGAAGAAAGTGACTCTATAGGTAACAATGTAGGCAACGCATATTCATGTAGGTGTCTGTGGAGATAAATGTTTATTAATTGACTTTGAATGCCTTATAAGGCAAAGCTTATAAAGACGTTCTGACGTTGTTTGCAACAGACTCATGCAGACTCAAATGGCACCTCATTTCCTATTTAGGACATTAATTTTGACCAGGGAATATATATTTAGAATTTTTATATTTAACCTTTATTTAACTAGGCAAGTCAGTAAAGAATACATTCTTATTTACAATGACGGCCTACCCCAGCTGGGCCAATTGTGCGCCGCCCTATGGGACTCCCAATCACGGCCAGATGTGATACAGCCTGGAATCGAACCAGGGACTGTAGTGCCATCTCTTGCACTGAGAGACAGTGCCTTAGACCACTGCGCCACTCGGGAGTCCTAATTTAGAGAAAAGGGTGCCATTTGTGACGCGGACTCCCTGTTTTTAAAGCTGTGTTATACAAACACTGAACCGGCATGTAAATTAGACCCTCATTTGAATAAATATGCATCGCTCATAACAACCTTGTTTCTTAGCTGTCTGCCTTTAGGACTAGGGGTGTATATGTTTGGTGAAATCTGCTCATAAAGAAAGTCATTGACTCAATAATGTCCACTCATACCCTGCTGACCTTTAAATGGGAGCAATGCGATAAGATAGAAAGTTATAGTATCAAAGTGCACTGACTATAAGGTTGCGTCCCAATTGCCACCCTATTCCCTATATACTGCACTACTTTTGAACAGAGCTCTATGGGTTTTTGTGAAGTGTAGTCCACTATAAAGGGAATAGGGTTCCTTTTGGGACTTAGACTAAATGTAGAAGAGCTACCAGAATAACTGCATCAACCCGTTAATTCGGTAGCACTGCATCCATGGTCTTTCTGATTAGCCCGACAGAAACACACACGCACACACACACACACAATGGGTATATCAATGCTTGGTTCTAAGAGAGAATTATGCATCTATACGATCTACCACTCGGGGTAGAGAGAGAGACAATTTAGCTACGTATACTGCCAATCAATGATTTATTTAGCTTGGCCTTGATTATATTTCATTTTTTATACAGAGAAAGCTAGTGTGTGTGTGTGTGTGTGTGTGTGTGTGTGTGTGTGCGTGCGTGCGTGCGTGCGTGCGTGCGTGCGTGCGTGCGTGCGTGCGTGCGTGCGTGCGTGCGTGCGTGCGTGCGTGCGTGTGTGTATGTGTGTGTTTGATCTGTTTTCAATTACTGGTCTGAGTCCCATACAGAAGAAAATGTTGAACAATTGAAGTCAATCAGGGCTTAGGGTAGAGTGGAGGGGCCATGGGACCCTGTGTGTGTGTGTGTGTGTGTGTGTGTGTGTGGGTGGGTCTTTACGTAATGTGTGTGTGTGTATGTGTGTGTTTACGTAATGTGTGTGTGTGATCTACACACATATACATGTGTGTGTACAATACACTCTGTGTGGTCCATGTGGAGGAGGAAGGAGCCTGTTGTTCTTGGCACCTTGCCCAGACTCAATGATCACCATCCCCTGTACAACACTGTACAACACTGTTTAGACATTGTTAGGAGATAGCAGGAGATTAGCAGTGTTCACTGCGGGAGGAACATCTGAGCTAACATTAAATACTGACAGTTAAAGTTAAAAGATGTAGTCAGTCTAGTCTGAATCATTATTTACTCCCCAAATATCTCACCCTGGTGAGTTCTGAGAAGCCCCTTATGTCCAATATCCTTCACACCCGTCTTAACACACACACACACACACCCCAATGCCCCCTGACCCAGTTTACCCAGACGTCCTTAGTGCCTGTGCCAGGGGGAGGGGCTTGGCAGGGCTGGAGTAACCGTGGTAACCATGCGCCTGCTATGTATGGAGCATGATAATAAAACAGGTGTAATGACAGGCATTTCCTGTCACATGGCCCTGTCACGAGAGCTAGGCTATACTCCTGCGACCTTCCCACCCCTTCCTCTTCCCCTAAAAACATCTCCCTCCTTCACACATCCCTATGTCCCACCCTCACTCCCTCTCCCTTCTTCCCTTCTTCCCTCCCTTCCTCCCACCACAATCACAGTTGCCCTTTTCTTCCATAGACATTAAAACCAATTCATTTCCTCCCAGTCCTCCCCAGACCTATGCCAGTGAATAAAAAAAACACTTCCTGGGGTCACCAAGTCAAAACCGTGCCACAACCTAATTTACCAGAAACATATCACTCCTCCTCCTATCCCTCCATCCCTCTCAACCTCCCTCCTCTTTCTCCATCTCTCTCTACCTCCCTCCATAACTCCCTCCTCAACTCCCTCCTCCTCCCTCCGCTCTCTCCATCCCTCTCTACCTCCCTCCTCACCCTCCATCCCTCTCCACCTCCCTCCATAACTCTCTCCTCCCCCCTCCACTCTCTCCATCCCTCTCTACCTCCCCCCTCCTCCCTCCATTCCTCACACAAGACAACACTTCCTCAAGTCTCGGCTTTGCACTTCTCGAACCTGATCATAATGAATAACACGATATGGACAGCACTCCTGCTTTGAGACACTTCTTGAATACAGGCCCTGGCATCTAGACTCTTAACGCATTGCCCCAAATGGCAACCTATCCCTGAGCCATGGTCAAGTGTAGCGCACTTTTTAGGGAATTGGGTGCCATTTGGGACTCTTGGTCTGCCTCTTGGTTTGTGAGAGGTAAAAAATCAACAACTGAAAAAACAAATATGCCACTTACCACTATTAGGCAACAATTAAGAGGTTGAACAGTGGTAAACCTGCCTGGTAGAAGACCCAAGTGTATCTTGTCCCCACTAGCAGTGAGGAAGATGGTTCGGGAGGCAAAGAAAAGACCAAGGGCCACAGTTGGAGAATTACAGAACTTGGTTTTATCTTGGGGAGTCTAACAAATCTACAATTAGATGCCAACTCCATGCCAGTAGGCTATTTGGAAGTGTTGCCATAAAAAAGCCTTTATTTAGAGCAACCACCATATGTAAATGCCTGGAGTTTGCTTAAACCATTGCCACTTTGATTAGAACCGGGTGCTATGGCCAGATGAGGTGAAAATAGAGCTCTTTGGCCACGCACACCAGTGGTGGGTTTGGCCTCAAAATAAGGATGCATACAAGTAAACTTCATGCCTACTTTAAAATACGGTGGAGGATCTTTGATTCTATGGGGCTTTTTTACGTCCACTGGTCCTGGGGCCATTGTTAAGGTCAACGGCATCATGAACTCTACCAAATACGAGGCTGAAACTTGGCCACAAGTGGATCTTGAATGTTTGTTCCGCCTAAATGTCAAGTCAGACCAAATAATGCAAATATTAGACTAATGCTTAGATATTGTAGTTCCCTACTGAACCAGCATTTAATGTTATTGATTGTTCCAGAGAGAATGTTCTGTTCAATGATAAGGTGACTATTGCACCTAATATATTATCATGTGGTTATATATAACCAAAATTGAAAATGCTGCAACTCTTGTGCAATGTGATATGACTCTAACAACCTCACTGTACTGTAACATTCATGATCTCCAGTGATGTAGTAGTCTAGCAACACTACAGCTTCAGATACTGTACACCTTGGGGTTCTGAAACTGATTTGGTATGGCTCATGTTAGGCAGGCTGGATTATAGTTACCCTGCCTGGCCAACCAAATGTCATCCCCAGGTTTTAGTAACCCCTCCTGGCCAACCAAATGTCATCCCTGGGTTAAATCCCCTCAGTGCTGGTGAGTGAGTGGATGCGTCCCAAATGGCACCCTATTCCTTGTATAGTCCAATACTTTTGACCAGAGCCCTATGGCAAAAGTAGTGCACTATAAAGGAAGTAGGGTGCCATTTGAGACGTGTAATGTCCCAGCAGTCCCTCTGAGCCCTGTTGTCCTTGTGTCTCTTCCAGGGAAGCAGTTCTGGGTATTCAAGGACACCATGCTCCAGCCCGGCTACCCCCAGGACATCTCTATGTTCGGCCACGGCATGCCAACCCAGAGCATCGAGACCGCCGTCTGGTGGGAGGACGTAGCCAAGACATACTTCTTCAAAGGGGACAGGTGTGTACACTGAGCTGAGCTGTGTGTGTGTGTGTGTGTGTGTGTGTGTGTGTGTGTGTGTGTGTGTGTGTGTGTGTGTGTGTGTGTGTGTGTGTGTGTGTGTGTGTGTGTGTGTGTGTGTGTGTGTGTGTGTGTGTGTGTGTGTGTGTGTGTGTGTGTGTGTGTGTGTGTGTTTCTAATGTATTGGGACTGGGATGCCTATGAAATTGTGAGATGTGTGTTTTGATGTCTGATTATCCCGCACCCTAATCCCCATGGCTGTCTGTTCAGGTACTGGCGCTACAATGAGGACATGAGGACAATGGACCCAGGCTACCCTAAATCCATCACTGTCTGGAAGGGTGTCCCAGACTCTCCACAAGGAGCCTTCGTAGACAAAGCCAATGGTATGTCCACCTATCTATCCCATAATACCATTATTACTAGACAGTAACATAATGACACTCACGTCTCCCTATCTATTAATCCTCTCCTTCCATCTGCTAGACAATAACACTCACATAATGTGTACCAAACATAGTCTTTACTTCAGCCTCTTAACTACACATTTGAATACCTTGTAGCTACAAGAAGCTATGATTTTAGTAGCCATGTTTTGACAGTATATTGTAAGACCCAGTTGGAATATGACAGGGAAGCAGAAAACAAAATACCACAGTCTGCTGCCCAATCCGGTTGAGGCCAGTTGGTCTGCACAGAGGGTGGGAAAGATTAGGTTTCTATTTTTTTTGTCAGGCCTGCGGGCTAGACTTATTAGACAAGTGGATCGTACAAAAAGCCTGAGAATGGCTCCTATTGGTTGGTAATGGCCAGCAGGGCGGGGTTTGAGCGGACCTGGCAGTGCCTCTATGGGAAAAAACAGGCCAGGTTGGGAGGCGGAGCACACTCATGCCATCTGTCCCCGTCCCTCTCAAGGGGAACTGCCCCATCCTACCTTCAGGCTATGCTCGAACCCTACACCCAAAACCGAGCACTCCGTTCTGCCACCTCTGGTCTCTTGGCTGTCACAACCCTACTGGAGGACTGCTCCCACTCAGCTCAGTCAAAGCTCTTCTCTGTCCTGGCACCCCAATGGTGAAACCAGCTTCCCCCTGAAGCTCAGACAGCAGAGTCCCTGCCCATCTTCTGAAAATGTCTGAAACCCAGGTAAACGTCTGAAACCCAGGTAAACGTCTGGTACCATGGTAAACGTCTGAAACCCAGGTAAACGTCTGGTACCATGGTAAACATCTGAAACCCAGGTAAACGTCTGGTACCATGGTAAACGTCTGAAACCCAGGTAAACGTCTGGTACCATGGTAAACGTCTGAAACCCAGGTAAACGTCTGGTACCATGGTAAACGTCTGAAACCCAGGTAAACGTCTGGTACCATGGTATTTTCCTAGCAGCACTGACTTAGCTGATAACTGCTTTATTGAGGGAAGGTCAATTCCACGATAAGGGAATTGAGCTTTGATTCAGATTTTTCACTTTAAAATGTATGCCAAACAAAAACCATTGATTTCAAAGTTTAACAAACCATACAACTTTATGCACAAGGACTATTTTGAACATTTTACACTGAACATTTTACAAAAACACATTTACTGGAAAACTGCAGATGTGAAGTTTGTAACGGAATTATGGTAAACTCTTCATCAGATTTTTATGTGACCACATTTTCCTAAAACAATGTTAAATATCTGCTCTGAATTAAGATTCAAATATGTTGTTAGGAGTGTGTATTGGAGGCGAAGTCAGGTGCAGGAGAGCAGAGTGTAGTGAACAGGCACACTTTTTATTCCGGTCAAAATGACAGCACAAAGTAACATAAAATGTGCCCAAAACACGGCACATAGAACAAAAAGTAATGTAACAATATCCACAATATCAAAATACACGTAACACAAACAATCCTACACAAAGACATGATGGGGAACAGAGGAATAAATACATATGAAATGACTGGGGAATGAAAACCAGGTGTGCAGGGAACAAGACAAAACAAATGGATACATGATAAATGGAGCGGCTATGGCTAGAAAGCCGGTGACGTCGACCGCCGAACGCCGCCCGAACAAGGAGAGGAGCCGACTTCGGCGGAAGTCGTGACAGATGTCTGCATAAAGACTGGGGTGTCAGCTATGCCATGACACCTTGGGTTTGAAAAATGTATTTTGGTTATTGACCTACATTAGGTGAAGTGGATTGTAGAACTAAGAACAGATATAGCCCTTGGTTCACTCCAGACTTTGACCAGCACAAAAATACCCTGTGACGTACTGCACAAGCATCGAAATTTGCATCCTGCAGCACTAATTCCAAAAAGTTTTGGGACACTGTAAAGTCCATGGAGAATAAGAATACCTCCTCCCAGCTGCCCACTGCACTGAGACTAGGAAGCACTGTCACCACTGATAAATCCACGATAATCGAGAATTTCAATAAGCATTTCTCTATGGCTGGCCATGCTTTCCACCTGGCTACCCCAACCCCGGCCAACAGCTCTGCACCCCCTGCAGCAACTGGAGCCTCCAACACTCTACTCAGCAAATTAGATGCAGTCTATCACAGTGCCATCCGTTTTGTCACCAAAGCCCCATATACTACCCACCACAGCAACCTGTATGCTCTCGTTGGCTGGTCCTCGCTACATATTCATTCCCTAACCCACTGGCTCCAGGTCATCTATAAGTCTTTGCTAGGTAAAGCTCCGCCTTCTCTCAGCTCACTGGTCACCATAGCAACACCCACCCGTAGCACGCGCTCCAGCAGGTATATTTCCTTGGTCATCCCCAAAGCCAACACCTCATTTGTCCGCCTTTCCTTTCAGTTCTCTGCTGCCAATGACTGGAACGAATTGCAAAAAACACTGAAGTTGGAGACTTAAATCTCCCTCACTAACTTTAAGTGTCAGCTGTCAGAGCAGCTTAGCGATCGCTGCAGGTGTACACAGCCCATCTGTAAATAGCCCATCCAACCAACTACCTACCTCATCCCCATATGTGTTTTTGTTTTTCTGCTCTTTTGCACACCAGTATTTCTACTTGCACATCCTCATCTGCACATATATCACTCCAGTGTAAATTGCTAAATTGTAATTAATTTGCCACTATTGGCCTATTTGCCTTACCTCCTTACTTCTTTTGCACACACTGTATACAGATTTTTCTACTGTGTTATTGACTGTACGTTTGTTTATCCCAGGTGTAACTCTGTGTTGTTGTTTTTGTCGCACTGCTTTGCTTTATCTTGGCCAGGTCGCAGTTGTAAATGAGAACTTGTTCTCAACCGGCCTACCTGGTTAAATAAAGGTGAAATAAATAAGAAAAATAATCAAATACTGTGCTCTACTGTACTGTACTGTGCTGCCTAAACTTGTGAAACATAGATGTCTATGATTGGTTCAGATTTGGTCCGGCCAGACTGAGCAAATTTCAACTTCTTTTCAACGTCAATGGACATCCGGTGTGGTCAGTGGTCAGTGGGTGAGGATGCTTGTTACAGTAAATGGAAAGAGGATAGGTGGTAGGTGTCATGGTAGGTGTCAGTAAGAGCCAGTAGAGGTGACATTAACTGGAGAGAGAGAACATGGAGGGAGCGGCAGAGAGAGAGATAGAGAGAGAGTGAGTCTAAGACCCCTTTTCCATCTGTTTGACCAGAAATCAAAACCTTTGCTTATTTCCAAATTTTTAAGATGGGAAATGGTTGAAAAATGTATATATGCCTTAATTTCTCAAAAATATATGCTCTTAGCTTTCATTTGACACCCAATTTGACATGCTCCTATGAACTTCTCACGTTTGTGCTCATGGGTCCTTTCACATGGAAAATGCCCAGAAAATGGACCTGCAACAATATGTGGTTGTCTCACCCAGCTATCTTAAGATGAATGTACTAATTGTGATTAGCTTTGGATAGCGTCTGATAAAATGACTGAAATGTAAATGTAATGACGATGTGGGAAAACAAGTCACCTCGAAAATGTACCCTGATCATCAACCATTATCAGGTCAGGTGACAGTAGGGTAGGCTATACTCCACTGTTTATAGATGTTTGGTTGGGTCATTGTGACTGGGATCTGGGATGCTTGAACAGAGGTGTGTGTTGTAACACTCATCCGCTCCTACACACACCTTCACACAGTGCTCGGTCTTATAGTGGGATTATTTGTCTCTCTGAAATGAAACCATGAAGTGATAGATTTTAAACAAATACATGTCTGTCATTGAACAACTGGGCCATGATTAGAAAAACACACCAATCTCTTCTATAATTTCAAACAATAAAAGCTAATTTACCAACATTTCTGAAAATGGATATGGAAAATGGGTTTTGGATATAGGGGTATAGGGTATAGGGTTTTGGATATTAAACTCTTCTTTTGCCCACACCAGTCAGAGCTTAACTAAAAGCCAAGTCTCTCCCTCTCTTCTTTCCCAAGATGAATCTTTCAGGACACTGCTCTCTCTCTCACTCCCTGGGTTGCTAACCGTAAACAACTCAGCTGCCCATGTGATTTAGAACCCCATTCTCTCTGTTTCTCTCGCACTCTCACTCTCTCTCGCTCTCTCTCTCTTTCTCTCTCTCTCTTCCCTTCTAAAGAACTCCTCCTCTCCGCTGTGCACTTGGAAATAGAGCGCATATCTCATCTATTCTTCTCTCTCTCTCTTTTCTTAGAAGAATTCATGAATAATGCAGAGATGTATAGAGGAGAGGAGAGGAGAGATGTGGAGTTTAGCCAGGTTGTCATGCTGGGGATATGTCACTGGTTTACAGTGTGTTTGTGGTCCAGTGTTTCAGGTCCTCCAGAGAGGAGTAAGCACTTGTCTTTATCACTGCCAGGGCTTTATTCTACTGGCCTGTAACCCCCAGGGATATATTGGGCCCCTGGAATAAAGAGAGAATTACAAACTACATGGAAACAAGTTCTTTACCAACCTCAGATTGACATCCAAATGAATCCTGTGGAGACCATATTAGGAGACTTAGACTGTGAACAGATTGTACTTAATTGTATTATCTTTCTCTCTCTCTGTCTCTCTGTCTCTCTCTCTCATCCCCCTCTGTCGCTTTCTCTCCATCACTTTATCTCTCCAGGTTTCACCTACTTCTACAAAGGGAAGGAGTACTGGAAGTTCAACAATCAGAGGTTGCGAGTCGAACCCGGTTACCCCCGCTCCATCCTGAAGGACTTCATGGGCTGCGACCTGACCCCCATCGACCCCGAGTGGCCGCCCACGGAAGACGTCGACATTGTCATTGAGCTGGAAAACGAGGCCAACACAGTGAAGGCCATTGCCATCGTGATCCCCTGTGTCCTGGCGCTCTGTCTTCTTGTCCTGGTCTACACCGTCTTCCAGTTTAAGAGGAAGGGAACGCCCAGACACATACTGTACTGCAAACGCTCCATGCAGGAGTGGGTGTGATGACTCTGGGTGACACACAGGGGTCCGCTAGTTGGACCAATATGACTTTATTATACCCTCCAGTATAATGGAATCAATGGTCCGGAAATGACATCCAGACAGAGGTGGTGGCGGTTGTAGTACGCCGGTGACTCCACTATGATCTGATCTAATTTTAGGCCTACTCCCAAGACTCCCCCGTCTTTTTAAATGGGAGCGGGAGAGGGTGGGGCCTTTGCCTAGATACCCCTCCACCCTGAGATTGAACAGAGGGTACTGTTATTTTGTATCCCATCAACCCCCATTCCTAGCCCTGCCCTTTTAGGACGGCGCCTGGTGCAACCGCTCTTAAACGGGGAAGAACTTTCATGTGGCTTTCAACTCTTCCCATGGTGCACTGCGTCAGTCATCTTCCTGTTGTCATATCAGGCTGTCGCCCAATCAGAGGAACACAGCCAGTTCTTATCTACAGTATCTTAGGTCTTATCCCCTACTGCACGCGCTCAGAAAGACAAAAGACCCCCAATAACAACTGTTTCTGAAGTTACACCCAGTTACCAACTCCTGTCTCTTTTTATTGTTTTTTTCCTTCAAAATATAATTTATTTTTAAAAAATGAACGTTTTTACAGTCCCGTTAAAAACAGTCCTGAAGAAAAGTACAACCCAAACCAAATAAATACTTGTTTCTCTCTAAAGAGGATGCTTTTTTTTCATAATCATTTTTGCTATCACTTTCTTTTTCTTTTCTTTTTTCTCTCCCTGCTCTTCTTGATCCTTTATGCAGCGGAAACTTTGACTGTTGTGGCAGTCTGTCTCAAAAACAGGGGCCAAAATATTTTGCAATATTTTTAATCGCCTTAATTAAAGATCAATTGTGTTCTTCTTGTGTTTCATTTTCTTGTTTTTTGCTATTTTGTATACTGCTTTGTTTGTTTATTTGTTTACTTGTTTCTTGAAAGAGCTGTTGGGGCCATATTGGTTGCTATCCAAGATAAATAGTCATGGGTTAAACAAGGTCGCGTGCCAAATGACACCCTATTCCCTAGATACTAGTAGTATATAATATCTAGGGAGTATGGTGCCATTTGGGACGCAACCCATATTCTATTGCCCAGATGCCTCAGCGCTGGTTTGCCAGACTACCAGAACAGGGGAAAGATTCTGCCTGTATATAGAGTTTAAGATATTAGTCAAAATAGGGAGGATGAAGGTTCTTGAAAAAAGCCGCTAAAGTTGAGTGTTATGGTATTGTTATGGTATCTGACTTGATATATATATATATCAGTTTGATAGGAAAGACTGATAAATTAAAAAGATTAAAATGCTGTTACATTATAGATTTGCTTATTGTTTGGTCCTGTCAACCGACACTTACCCCTCTGAAATGGTAGTTCTGTATTGGTTAAGTTTGCATCCCAAAAGAATTGTATGGTCTTTGTAAACGTACGGACAGACCGTGTTTAATCTTCTTGACTGCCTTGTTGAGAGAGTTCTACTTAAGTCACAGACGCCTACTACCCATGATGCACTTGTCTCTCGACCGAGGACCAATAGGAGTGACAGTGACGTCAGTCAAGACAATGCAGTGTCTTCTCCTGTGTCCAAGTGCATGCAAGCATCTACATCCACTTTGGACTGCTCAGAAAACCTCTACTAAAATAAAACAGAAGAAGTGAAAACAAACAATATGGACAAACCGGATTCACAGCAGTTTGTTCCTCCAGTGCTTGAAAACAGGTTGCAGTTACAGTTCGGTGGAACATACCTGCAGGTTCCTTGTATGCGAATAGAACGCACCATGTGGCATGCAGCTTGACTAGTGGTTCTGCCCAAAGCTTACGGAAGGACTTGATGATGATGCTCAAACTCTTGAATATACCTTGTTTGCATCTATTTGTTTATGTTTCATGGCTGCGGGTTCCCTTTCTGGTACTATAAAAACAAAAGAGTCATTGGAACCTCACGATTCAAATGGAAAATATCTCACCTGAGCTATAGGAAGCAGGCATTTAGGTCATTTCTTGGTAATTGGCGAGTTAGGTTAGGTTGGCCAGAGGAAACTTGATTTGATTTGGTCACCGAATCCTAAAATTCGGTGTCGTTGCTTCATGGTGAGCAGTGTTTGAATGTGTGTCTGTTTCATGATAATGGTTTCCTACTTTCTTTCTTTTTGCAAAAACAAATGCGACATCCTTCTTCCTTCTCCGTGTAAGACAGATTGGGACAATGGAAAATGTCCTGACAGAATTAATAAATTGATCAGTATATGATTAAAAAATGATGCCTTGAAACTCATTGTTTATATTTATATATACATGATATACCCAATGAAGTTGTGGAGTAAGGGTGTGTTATGTGAAAAGTTTGAGGTGGGATTTGACATGTTTTCGCTATGTGTGTAAGCTCTCCCCTTGCCCCTCGCTGTGTTCTTAATGGTAAATCCTCACCAAATCTAAACTACTTCTGCTCACAATCCATTTCTCTCAGAAGAGATGAACTCACACATGTCTGACGTGTAGAAAACAACTCGATTGGTTTGAGATGTCAGACACAGTACAGTGCTCTCAATAGACATGTACTTAAACCTTATTTACCAGACACTCAGCAAGTATACCGCAGCCAGGACAAATAAAACAAACTCTAAATATATTCTCCAAACTCTAGGGGGATTTCCTTAGTCTAATCCGACCACAAAAGGAAAAATGACAACATTTATATTTCAGAGTTAAACCATGTTGATGTTTATGTGGGAAATACCAAGACTGAAAGCTCAACATCCTTCTAACTGGTATTATGTGTCACATTAAGTCGCGTGATAAAAATCAGACCTTTTAAAGATATGCAGGCATTTAAAGGCCCACTCTGTGATTTTTACAGCTGTTTTTGATCATTTAAAAGCATGCTGGATAGCAGGCTACAGGGGCAGACGCCAGACAGTAGTGTTTATTCTACTGCCACTGCACTCCAGTCCAGACGGTAACTAACTGCCATCAACAAAGAGGTCGACCCAGTTCACTTACTTGGGCTTTGGTTGTGGTCTTGAACACACATACGGTAGTAAGACGATAGCCCTTCTGTGGCTAGAGAGTTCACTGTTCCCCCGTCACAATACAACTCAGCTGCAAAATGGCGTCTGTGCTGTGAGTCTGACTTAGACAATGGCATAATGGTTACAGTTATGTTTAGAGCACAATCCAGCCATGGCTTTCTTCTAGGGCTTTTTTTCTTCTGTTTGCACTTTTTACTACTTACCCAGTGATGCAAATACACTCCTGTTTCTTTTCAAATGCCTGTGTGTGTGTGTGTGCGGGCGTGTTTGCTGCCTGCGTGTCTGCCTTTTAACTCTCTAGCATTACTTACCACTGGCTGTGTGCTTATTCACAAATGTATGTCTGGGTCTCTGTCTACGTCTACATGTCAGTCAGTGTGTGTGTATCTACGTCTGTATCTGGGTCTGTAGCTCGAGACTGGAGCCTGCACTATCCCTTGGAGACGTGTTGCTCTGGGAGGCAGGCTGAAACATTGGTGCTAACCGAACCTACAGAACACTAGCCAGGGCTGGAGCTATGGCCGCGCAGGGCTAGTTTTATGGTGCTGTTTTTCTTTACGTTTTTCTTCTTCTTTTTTTCCTATTCTGTCATTGACTTAAACTTGAGTGATTACAACGTGAACAAGAGTAATACATTTTCATTTAACACAAGTCGTTACGGTGCAGTGTTTAATGGCTGTAGGTAAATGGAAAGCATATATCATCCTGGTGGTTGTTAATGTAATGTATCCCAGCAGCCACTCTGCTGAGAGACCAGGGTCGCTACTAAAAGGTCACAGGGTCAAATAGTCACCCAGACCCAGTGGTGTATAGCCTGCATCCCAAATGGTACCCTATTCCCTTTATAGTGCTCTGTGGGCTCTGGTCAAAAGTAGGACACTATAAAGGGAATAGGGTGCCATTTGGTACGCTCCCATAGCTTACAAGGTCTGATGGTATGGAGGGAGGAAAGAAAGGAGGGATCAAGAAATTGAAAAGGTGAAGGTTATTTATGTTTCACTATAATATACCTGCGATTGGAAGCGGGTTGGAAATACAGGTTGATCCTCTGTTTTCTGGAATAGCTAAGAAATATAAATAATTGTTCAACCATCTTCTTACCTCTTCTCACCATCATCCACACCTGTTATCACCTTGTGTATCAGACAGAGAGTGGAGGGGTTAACAGTGATAACCACAGGACGTGTGTGTGTGTGTGTGTACTGAGTCAGATGTATGCTGTTTCATTGTATATGTGTGTGTACAGTATGTGTGTATCAAGGGGACTGACCCCCCCCCCCCCCCCCCCCCCCCCTCATACACACACAAACACTATGCTATGTCTTAATATTCCTGTATTCATGTCATTACATTTGGGGAAGGGTCTTATTAAGATAAATAAGAAACATAATGAAATACACATTAACCATCTTTTGTATACTATTTTCCATCTTACATACATGCTGAGCATCATTCTCTACATTGTGTTGTATCAATGGAGCCTGGATCCATCTTGTTGATCAATAAAGGCATTTTAAAAATGTCCTCATTTGCGTTTTGTCATGTTCATGCAAGTGTGATACTAACACATCTTTTCCATGTCAAGTTTCAGTTAGTTTTCCATTGATGTTCACTAATATTCATTCAACCTCAGCAATATAAAATAAGTTAAATCAATTGGCTGTGACATTTCAGCTGTGTTTCACTGTCATGAGCCAGGTCTTACTATGGCTGCAGTAGAGTGTATATCAAGGCAGGAAAGCATTTCAACTATTTCCTCCATGGATGGTTTGGTCAATTAACTATTTTTACATCTTCATTATTGCTCCATCCATACACTACCACCCCAGGGGTCATGTTAAGTCAAATATCTTCCCACAGCACCTCAGTACTTTTACTGACCCTCCCACAAGGATAAAACCATTATAGGATGGAAGTGACAGGTGAGAGGTTCCTCCCGGGCCTTCAGTTAGCTCCCATATAGAAACAAAATACAGTACATTGAGTTCCATTCCATATATAAACTGTACATTCAAGTTCCTTTCCGTACAGTACAGTACATTCCTCTCCAGCTGTGGTAAAGTAAAGGTCTGATCCAGAAATAAGGCTGGTGTCCCAGATGGCACTCTATTCCCTATATAGTGCATTACGTTTGACTAGGGCCCATGGTCGAAGTATTGCACTAAATAGAGAATAGGTAGCCATTTAGGACATAGCCATAGTCTAACGCCTGGCTGTATCCCTTGGCCTCCAATAAGGTGTTCAGAATGCACTGGACGGACAGCTGTTTTCAATTTCTATCAATGGTTCCAAAGTTTCCCACATTTCAATGGTACTTGCTAAAATGTACTTACAACAACATCTAGTGGGGTATGAAAACATATTTAAGACGTGTTATATGTTCCAGACACTCAAATGAGATCGATCACTTAAAGGATTCCTGACTGTACAGTACTTTAGCTGTTTAATCACTGACCCATGATTCAGTGTTTCCCAGGAGTTGCTTGAGACCTGAAGTCTGGTGTTAGCTCTCCGAGAGAATGCCTAGGCTTTAGCGCAGTGGGCAAACATAGTCTTACAGGAGACCCAAACTAAAACCACAGTTATACTGTCTAGTGGGTCTCAGTCCTAGGTGGGTACATACACACTGAGAAACGACAACTTGGCTATGTACACGGGGTACCAGTGTACATTGAGGTAGATATGTACATATAGGTAGGGATAAAGTGACTAGGCAACAGGATGGAAAATAAACTATAGCAGCACCGTATGTGAGGAGTCAAAAGAGTTAGTGCAAAAAGGGTCAACTATTTGAACCAGTCTTGTTGATGTGTATGGGGGTGTGCTTGGCTTCCATTTCCTGTTGTCCACAATCAGGTCCTTTGTCTTGCTCACATTGAGGGAGAAGCTGTTGTCCTGGCACCACACTGCCAGGTCACTAACCTCCTCCCTATAGGCTGTCTTAATGATGGTGTTGGAGTCGTGCACGGCCACGCAGTTGTGGGTGAACAGGGAGTACAGGACACTGCCAGGTCACTAACCTCCTCCCTATAGGCTGTCTTAATGATGGTGTTGGAGTCGTGCACGGCCACGCAGTTGTGGGTGAACAGGGAGTACAGGACACTGCCAGGTCACTAACCTCCTCCCTATAGGCTGTCTTAATGATGGTGTTGGAGTCGTGCCTGGCCACGCAGTTGTGGGTGAACAGGGAGTACAGGACACTGCCAGGTCACTAACCTCCTCCCTATAGGCTGTCTTAATGATGGTGTTGGAGTCGTGCACGGCCACACAGTTGTGGGTGAACAGGGAGTACAGGACACTGCCAGGTCACTAACCTCCTCCCTATAGGCTGTCTTAATGATGGTGTTGGAGTCGTGCACGGCCACACAGTTGTGGGTGAACAGGGAGTACAGGACACTGCCAGGTCACTAACCTCCTCCCTATAGGCTGTCTTAATGATGGTGTTGGAGTCGTGCACGGCCACGCAGTTGTGGGTGAACAGGGAGTACAGGAGGGGACGAAGCGTGCACCCCTGAGGGGCCCCCGTGTTGAGGGTCAGAGTGATGTGTGTCTTGTTGCCTAGCATCACCACGTGGGGGCTTCCCGTCAGGAAGTCCAGAATCGAGTTGCAAAGGGAGGTGTTTAGTCCCAGGGTCCTTAGCTTAGTGATGAGCTTGGAGGGCACACAGGGACTAAGGTGGTCTGCTTGAAACTGGGTCAGGGAGAGGTTGAAAATGTCAGTGAAGACACTTGCCAGCTGATCGTTAGTGATCGCTGTTCTGATGTCCAGAAGCTGTTTTCGGTCATAGGAAATGATGGCGGAAATATTATATGAAGAAAAGTTAAGATCAGCGTAAATAAATTGGTCAGGAGCCAGTAAAACAGCAGCTATCCACTGCAGCGCCATCTTCATTTTCAATTCTACGCTTATTCCACGTTGGTTCAACGTCATTTTATTGAAATGGTGTAGAAACAATGTGGATTCAACCAGTGTGTGCCCAGTGGGAAAATAATTACAAAGAAGAAAAGGAAAGAGTGAGAGAGGACAAGAGAGGACAGGAGAAGACTAGAGAGGAAAGGAGAGGACAGATGCATAGTGTGAGACTAGCCCAACACTCCCAGGCTGGCTATACGACTGGTCATACAGTACAATGCACTATACATCCATGTTTAAAACTCATTAGTAGAGAGGTTTCATAGGGTCGTACAGGAGGAGACAGAGACCAGAACCCAAGCTAAGGTAACCGGCGACTGAATGATTGGAGGTAGTTATTGGTTTGAGACTTTCCCTACACTACACTTCTCTGTGCATTCAGAGAGACAAAGCTAAGGTAATGATTGGAGGTAGTTATTGGTTTGAGACTTTCCCTACATTACACTTCTCTGTGCATTCAGAGAGACAAAGCTATGGTAATGATTGGAGGTAGTTATTGGTTTGAGACTTTCCCTACACTACACTTCTCTGTGCATTCAGAGAGACAAAGCTATGGTAATGATTGGAGGTAGTTATTGGTTTGAGACTTTCCCTACATTACACTTCTCTGTGCATTCAAAGAGACAAAGCTAAGGTAATGATTGGAGGTAGTTATTGGTTTGAGACTTTCCCTACACTACACTTCTCTGTGCATTCAGAGAGACAAAGCTAAGGTAATGATTGGAGCATCCAGGTGAAATTAGTTCCATTTATCACTCCATTGATTCCACTACCATTCCACTACCCAGCATACTGTGCTTTGTGCCCCGCCTGCCTGCCCTTCTACAGTCCCTTCTTGCCCTCCCTCTCTTCCTCTCCTCTCTCCTCTCTTTCACAATCCAGCTACTGGAAGGATATGGGAACTGAAACTAGTTCAAAGTATATGTCAAGAGTGAGGAAAAATACTTTGAAATTTGAAATGGTTTGTGTTTTCCTATTTGCAGAAATAGATCTGCAATCAATAACTGTCGTCATTTAGATTAAGTATCTGGCCTGAAAACGTTCCCATTCTTTGTTCATTCGCAGGAGACTCTCAACTATAATTTGTCCCCAAACACTTCTCATTTCATCTTTCAAGAGAGCTCTCAGCCAGAGTCAGATCCAACACCAGAGACTATTATTTTTTTCAGAGACCATTAACTGCTCTCATTTTGAGGGGCCAAACTTTTGGGTGAGAAAGATTTATATCTGATTGATGTATCGCATTTCCTATCTTTCAGAGGAATACACTGTTACCATGGTGCTTGTGTGTGTCTGAGAGAAATAGAAATACTCCATAGTTGTCTTCTGAACCAATTGAGCGTTCACACCGGCGACTCACACCACTGACTCCGGCTTACAACTGAATAATAGTTGTGGGCCCTGGTCAAAAGTAGTGTACCATTTGGGACGGAGTCAGTGAGAATTCAAGCATGGACTTAAGGCGAAAGGTAACAATAGTTTCTGCTGAATATGATACGTTATCTCCTTTGTCTGAGAGGTGGGACGTGGTTGGATGATCATCAGACGCTAATGCGTGGATTCACCTGTGTTTTGTTACCGTTGTCATGGGGATCTCCTGTCTAAAGACGTGCGGTCAGCCAGGCTAAATGATGTGGTGATATCGATCTTATCCATCTATCCTCTCACCTGCTCTCGCTCTCCTCTCTCGCCCTCTCTCCCTCTCCCTCCCTGTCTCTCACGCTCCCTCTCTCCATGAGAAAAATAACAGTAGATGGGATTTCCATTTATGTGTTTTCCCATCCCTGCTTTAGTCTTTGAAGAAGAGACCAAGGGAAATTATGTTTCTGGTCTCAGTCATGAGAATGAGAGAGGAGGAAGAGAAAACGAAAGGCTGGGAGAGAATGAAGAGAAAAAAAGGACTGAGTGGGAGAGGAGAGACGTTCCCTGAAAACTGGCAGGGGTGGATGAGGTCAGTGATGACTGCAGCAGATGTTTCAGCTGCCACTGATCATGACAGGATACAACATTGCCATGTACACTAGTTATTTATTTCACTGCCAACAGAAATATCTTATTTTACAGACCTCTTGAATAAAGTCCCAAACTTTTTTTGGGGGGGGGGGTGGGGGTTATTAAGTACACATAGGCCTATTGTTGAGATACATATTTTTACTGTACAACATAGTCCTAAGGGCAATTCTATATCTGAATTTCTGTGGTTCTGTAATCTCCATAGAAATATAAGAAAGTAACCCAACCACTCTGTCAACATTGACTTTTTGACAATGTACAGAAGTCAAATAGCCCATTTCCAAAAATCCATATATTGAATGAATGCAGCTGTTAGTCCTGTGAATTCTTTCTGCGTTCAGAAACTGTGACGTTTTTTTCTCGATTGTTCTCAAAAGAAGACATTAGAGGGACACGGGCTAGCTAGTCTACAGCCCCACATGTGATCTTTTGCACCATTCTGAATACCTCAGCAACACGTTTTTTAAGCAGACATAGCCACAGACATTTTTCCCTTTCTTTCTCTCCACTGCTCATTTATTTTCTCATGGGTTCCTTGTGGAAACACAGGTTTAGGAAATGTAGCGCATTCATTTCAAAAACTGAAAAACACCGGCTACTCGTTAGTCGGCAGTCTGATATATTTACTTTCCATTTATTTGTGTTGTGTCTAGCCTTGTGAAGTTAATTGGGTCTTTGCTCCAGTTATTTTTGTGTTGGGGAGCCTATTGGCAACAACGTTAGCCTCATATCCACTTACACTGTTGAGGTTCGGCTCCCTAGATCTACAAGTGTACAGTATAGCTCTAACAGACCATCATGTTTAGTTTAGTGTTTCGTGTTTAGCAATTATTTTTTGCTGAAAGTTTTACACTCAGCAAGTTTCATACTCAGTGAATGAGTGATCCATCATTTTTACAATAGCAAACCAAAGTCTACATTAGTTCTCACGGAAAAACTGTCTCAGCTTTTTGCTCACAAATCTTCTTTTGTCCTGTCCAGGGGACAGTCTGGAGAGTGTGTCCCTGGCTCTAGTCCTACTGAGCTGTGTCCTCGTGGCAATCTGCTGCACCAAAATGTATCCCAAATGGCACCCTATTCCCTTTATAGTGCACTAATAATTTCGCATTTTTTAAACAGATGAAACTGTTTTTTCCTGCAATCTAGAGACATAATCATTATGCCTAATTATATGTAAAATATATTAAATATATATATTAAAACATTTCTGCAAAGGTTATCTAAGCATACCTCTTTACCGGTTCAATTGTCATTTTAATGACAGGGTCACGCTGCCTGTTGTAAATAACACATGTCAATATACTGCACTAACATGCATAGGCTATTACATCCAAATTACAACACAGTACATGGAATCATAGCACACATCATCAATACAGGCACATATCATGGCATCGGAATTAATACACAAATATCATGATATTATCATAAGGTGCTAGATTACATTGAAACCAAGTATTTTTCTTCATATCTAGCATACCTCTTGAACTGTCTGTATCTTCCTGAACATTCGTTTTTTTAAATAAACTAAATATCTCTGCATCTCTGCAAAAAATCTGGGGAAATGATTGAAAGGAATGTGAGTCTTATTCAGTACATTTACTAATTGCTTGCTTTTCTAAAGTCTAGCAAACTTGCCAGCAGACATGCCAGCTAAAATGATTGATAGCCTGAAATGGCTTGGTAGCTAGGTATGAGGTTGGGAGATTAGGAACCTATCTAGCTGGCTACCTAAAGCCAACTTCATAACATTTCTACGTGGCTGGTATTACAGAGAAACAAAACATTTTAAGTATTATTTATTCATCAAGAAGGAATAGGCTACATAGCTTGATCAAATTAATTTACAAACATACTGTACCTCCTGCGAGTCCTGCCAATCACCGGCAGCTAAAATGAAATCAAATGCTGTGTGTCACTCTGCACTCTCACTCTTGCTCTGTGGTACACCTTGGAAGAAACCACTTACTAGCCCCATATTACCAACATGTGACTAGAAAATACTATATTATATTTGTTCTTCTGACATTGGGACACTTTGTTAAAGTATAGGTACACAACAAATGAGATGCTCAAAACATGTACATATTCACATGAGCTATCATTCCAAGGTGTTTACTAAATGGTTTCCTGAATGGAGAGCTGAGAGTAAGGATGGTCTGTTCCTCTAAGTGGTATTTTTCCTCCACCATCTGTTTGAACCATCACTTCTTGTCCCTGTTCTCCCTGCTCCCTCCCTCTCTCCCTCTCAGGGGTAATCAAAACATCTCTGCTTAATTAAGCCTGCCGTGAAGGAATAGAGGGAAGACAGGGGAAGAGAGAGAGAGAGCGAGAGAGAGAGAGACACAGACAGACAGACAGACAGACAGACAGTCAGACAGACAGACAGACAGACAGACAGACAGACAGACAGACAGACAGACAGACAGACAGACAGACAGACAGACAGACAGACAGACAGACAGACAGACAGACAGACAGACAGACAGACAGACAGACAGACAGACAGACAGACAGACAGATGATGATGATGCCTGGCTGCTGTGGAGGAAGAGAGGATGCTGATATAGACTCTACAGCAAGAATGGAGATGGGGAAAATTTGAGAGAGAGAGAGAGAGAGAGAGAGAGAGAGAGAGAGAGAGAGAGAGAGAGATAAAGAGAGCACTCAACATAGACAGGTCCAAGGTGTGTGTATCTGTGTGTAAGTGAGAGGACTCAGCTCAGTGGAAGATGACTACAGTGATCCAACAGAGCAGTTAAGTGCTCTATGGTCAGACAGACGGACGGACGGACAGCAGAGTTTCTTTCTCCATCTCTCTGCCCTGAGGCCTGTATGTATGATTCATGCTGCTGGACTCTAAACCAGGTCAGTCCTCAGCCATCATGTCACAACCACCACTGAGCCTAACTAACATCACCATGGAGACCTGAGACCCTAGGATCTTAAACTGGGGGGGGGGGGGTATGTGTGTCTAGACATATATCTTTTTATCCACCGGAAAGTATCAACATTACAGTACATTAATATTCTTGTGAATATTTATTGTATTAGAGATTTCACAAATGATGTATACTGAGTGTGTGTGCATTCTCAAGACAATGGATTTGTATACAGTACCCTTACTGAAAAAACACCTACTTTTAACATTTAATCACATGTGAAGTTAATGTGATAACATGTGACAACATGTAAAAGCAACGTGATAACATGAAACTACACATATGAAAACATTGAGCACATGTGAAAACATTGAGCACATGTGAAAACGCGATCTCATATGAAATAAATCTGACAACACGGGGATGCAAAATTGATACCATGAAACTACACGTGACAACATTTAAAAGTCTTTCGCATGTGAAAATGCAAATTCTCACATGTGAAAAGGTGGTGTTAACATGTGAACAACTGGCCTCACACATGTCTCTTTTGTTTTGTTTTGAAAGTTTCAGCTCAACATGAAAACTGCTATTTCACGTGTTCTTTTGGAAGGGAAGTAGCATTAAACACTTTGAAACTTGACGTTTGGAACAATTTCGAATTTTGATGTTTGAGAAACATGGATGAATGTCTAATTCTGACGTGAGACTGTGAGAGCTTGTAGGAAGAGAGAGCTTCATGTCTATGAGAGCTTCAAGCTCTTGAACCCCCCCCCCCCCCCCCCCCACATTGACTCTGTACCGGTACCCCCTGTAAGTACCCCCTATATATAGTCTCACTATTGTTATTTTACTGCTGCTCTTTAATTGTTACTTTTATTTATTTTTCTTATCTGTATTTTTTTAAACTGCATTGTTGGTTAGGGGCTCATAAGTAAGCATTTCACCTGTTGTATTCGGCGCATGTGACTAATACACTTTGATTTGAAATGGTATGGGGGTTTAAGGTAAGTGGCAGTGTAAACATCTTTAAACAATATGATTATATGTGACTTGATCACTTAGTACTGACTTTTCAATATGACCCAACCTGGGATTTGAACTCACAACCTCTGGATTTAGAATACACTGATCTTTCTGCTGAGCCACAAAGTCTGTAGCACTTTCAGAAGTCCACAACAGATGTATTACCTATAATACATCTCTGCACTTAGAAATCCCAGGTGAGGACATGTTGAATAATAATTACTGTATAAATTAACATACACAATGTACTCATGTATAGTGCATTCGAAAAGTATTCAGACCCCTTCCCTTTTTCCACGTTTTTTTATTTTTTATGTCCTCATCAATCTACACACAATACCCCATAATGACAAAGCAGCAAAACCATTTCATCTTTGTTTTTGCAAATGTATTTATGTATATACTGTATATGGTTTTTTTCAACTTTATTTACATAAGTATTCAGACCCTTTGCTATGAGACTCGAAATTGAGCTCAGGTGCATCCTGTTTCCATAGATCATCCTTGAGATGTTTCTACAACTTGATTGGAGTCCACCTGTGGTAAATTCAATTGATTGGACATGATTTGGAAAGGCACACATCTGTCTATATAAGGTCTATATAAGCATGTCAGAGCATAAACCAAGCCATGAGGTCGAAGGAATTGTCCGTAGAGCTCAGAGACACGATTGTGTCGAGGCACAGATCTGGGGAAGGGTTAAACATTTTTTATGTAGCATTGAAGGTCCCCAAAAACACTGTGGACTCTCAGACCATGAGAAACAAGATTCTCTGGTCTGATGAAACCAAGATTCAACTCTTTGGCCTGCATGACAAGAGTCACGTCTGGAGGAAACCAGGCACCATCCCTACGGTGAAGCATGGGGGTGACAGCATCATGCTGTGGGGATGTTTTCACCAGCAAGGATTGGGAGACTAGTCAGAATTGAGGGGAAAATGAACGGAGAAAAGTACAGAGAGATCCTTGATGAAAAACTGCTCCAGAGTGCTCAGGACCTCAGACTGGGGCGAAAGTTCACCTTCCAACAGGACAACGCAGGAGTGGCTTTGGGACAAGTCTCTGAATGTCCTTGAGTTGGCCCAGCCAGAACCCAGACTTGAACCTGTTCGAACATCTCTGGATAGACCTGAAAATAGCTGTGCAGTGATGCTCCCCATCCAACATGACAGAGCTTGAGAGGATATTCAGAGAAGAATGGGAGAAACTCCTCAAATTCTATTTTATTTAACCAGGCCAGTCATTTAAGTACAATTGTGCGCCGCTCTATGGGACTCCCGATCAAATCAAGGTCTGTAGTGATGCCTCTAGCACTGAGATGCATTGCCTTAGATCGCTGCGCCACTCGGGAGTCCAAATACAGGTGTGCCAAGCTTGTAGCGCCATACCCAAGCAGACCTAAGGCTGTAATCGCTGCCAAAAGTGCTTCAACAAAGTACTGAGTAAAGGGTCTGAATACTTATGTAAATGTGATTTCAGTTTTTATTTTTAATATATTTGCAAACATTTCTAAAAAACGTTTTTGCTTTGTAATTATGGTCTATTGTGTGTAGATTGATGAGGAAAATAAACACATTTAATCCATTTTAGAATAAGGCTGTAATGTAACAAAATGTGTAAAACGGTTCCGAATACTTTCCGAATGCACTGTATGTCGAATATGTAAGCTGAACACTGACTGCGTAATGTTCCGGGGACATCCTAATGACACATTTTGGTTTGCAGGGCATCACCTGTGAAAAATATCCACGTGAAACTTCTTGTGAAATTACATCACATGTAAAGTGTTCAAAAACCACAAGTGAAATCATGTGGTTTTTCATGAAGGTATACACATAAGATGGGCTATGTTCAACTATTTATGAACTATATTCAATTATAAATGGTGGTTGCCTTTCACACAGATCTGCCATCTTAGAGTGCAGGAACATGTAAGCTCAAGTAGAGTATCTGTCTCCATAAGCCTGCAGTTTGTCCCTTGACCTGCTTGTACAGTCCAAAGAGCAAACCCACAATGTAAATGAAAAGGTCTTTGAAAGGAAAACCAAGTCCAAGTCTACATAAATATTTGTAATCCAATGGGGAATAAAAATGTAATGGAAATCAGGGGCTGTAGACATGGGTGGGTGTGGGTGGACACAGGCCCACCCACTGGGGAGCCAGGCCCTGCAAAGGCCCACAATCAGATTGAGCAAAAAACAAATAATTATATATGATTATTTTTTTAAATACTCCTCAGTCCCCCCTCCCCCGAATTTTGGTCTATGCCCCTGAAATGGAAAATGGATTGCTCTTAAAAGGGCAGCTGAACTAAAATGTATCTGGTTGAAAACGCTTATGATTCTAGTGTAAACAGGGCATAAGGGAACGATGAGCAGATAAAAGGCAATCCGTAATTTTGATTAAGATATTAATGAGCGTGCTAAGACAGACGTAGTCAATATAACTATTTGTTCAGCACTTTTGACATTTACAGCGACAGAATTCAGAACATGGGCCGTTCTTACAGTATTCTCCCTGTACACCAAGTCAGAACAGTAGGATAAATAAAGGGGGCATATAAGCAGGCAATGAAAGCTCTTACAATATTCAATGATGACATTTCTCTATAACAGGCTATAGGCTACATGTGCACCACCAAGTCAGAGCAGTAGGCTAAGTTATGAGGGGAAAGGGACCAAATGATTAGGGTGAGGCACATGGGCAACTAGCAGCTTACTAAACAACATACACTTAGTATTACTTTCTTAGCTACAGTATACATATCTCCCTGGCATATTACATAATTTATGCAGCAGCAAACAATACATTTTTGGACTCACCGTTGTGCTGTTCTCACTTGAACAGGAAGGTGGTGCAGCAGTCCTTCTTGTGGGCAAATTTTGTCATGAAACTTTGTCATCAAAGTCTGAAATTCTCTGGATTTATTGTGCTTTCAAGACAACTGGGAACTCAGAATAAACACGGTTGAATCATGAGGTCAGTGATCTTCAGGTCAGAGCTCTAGAAAGATGCCAGAGTTCCCGACTTGGAATTTTGAGTTGGATGACCGTTCAAAACATATTTTTCCAGTCAGAGCTAGTTTTTTCCCGAGTTCCCAGTTGTCTTGAACTCACTGAAGTCTGAGATTTCCCAGTACCGAGTTTCCAGTTGATTTGAACGCGGCAGGTGTCATGCTGGATTGACAGCATGGCCAATGTATTCAACCTTTTCTGGCCCATGGTTTTGCGAGTGAATGTTTATCCTTTTATGCTTGGTAAAGAGACCCTTAAACCCAGACTTGGACCCTTTACACCGAATAGCAGGGGAAGCAAAATAATGATTGCTTTGCAACGCTTGCAGTTAGCCACTGATTCCTTCCAAACCACTCATTGTTGAATTTGCGATTTCCAACTTCTTGTGTAATTTTTATGTCAAATGGCCGATGAGCACCGATACGTTTTATCTATAATTTCTCTTCATATGAAAAGGATTGAAAAGGTTTTGCCAGTATATTGTCGACGTGATTCATGATGATGACTGCTTGTCTAGCTTGCTAGCTAAGATTTTGAAGGTATGATGTTGACATGATCAGTCCAATCAGAGCTACGGTAGATATAACGTGATTTGACGTAATTTTATCTGTGGCCAATTACCTTGAGCCTTCTTGGATGGACACTTCTAATGTAAATCCATGGCAGCACCCAAGGGGGCTTGAACTTTCAAGCTCTCCCTGTAGATTTTGCGGTGACGTAGTGTCCCCATGAGTGACAGAACACTGAGCCAATCACTAGAGAAGATTACCAACCCCTACGCTTTGTATTTTTTGCTGACTGCCCCTCCACCACAGAAAGGACAGAGCTAGGCTGAAACACCTGCATTTTGCAGCTGCAAAACTCAAGAAACCAAAAAAAAGACCATGTTTGTATGCTGTTTTAATAACTCAATAAATGTTTTGTTTTCAAACTGATATGTGACACGTATTAATGCCAAAATAACATGCAAAACAGGCAAGAAGAAAATATCAATTGCTAAACAGGTAGGGCTCAAAACAGGTGGGGCACTGCCTCACATGCGCTGAATGATGGGTCACGCCTGCGGAGAATTGTCATGTACGCTCTATCCAATCGTATGGCAGACAGACCTGCTCACATTATGCAGAACCTCAGACAACACTCACCAATGTTATGTTAAAACAACACTTGGCCCCTAAGCTCTTTATCGAGCGGCTACTTGCTGATATGTTTGATAGTCATCACTCAAGTCTACCACTATTTTGTGCAAAGTGAGATTTTGAGAAGGCGCACACTTGCATCCTAACTGCCACTTGACAATATTCCAAAATTCGCAACCTATTCTTGTGCTCATGATTCGCTATGAAACAATATCAGACAAACGCACACTCCGGTAATAGATTGTGAGAAAGTTGTAAAAACGAGACCAAAGCACTTTGTCACTTACCTGTGACTTGGTAAGCTGATTTACAGTAGCTAACGTGGACTGTCTGCTCAATGTGCCAGCTTCATTGACAAACACAGAGATGGAGCTTAGCTGGCTAGTGATTCTGTGCACTGATAAAGAGAGTGTACCTTGTGCTTTAGAGTATTTAAGATAGTTTTACAGCTTGCTGATGAAGTTGTTGACATCTTCTCAGTAATCTTTCCTGGGCAGCAGCAGCTGACTCGATACGGTCTGCAGTCATGCCCATTTTTTCACTTGAGAAATACCGCACCAAACACTTTAGCTAGATGTTCAGTTGTGACTCAAGGCATCAGCATGCTTCAGTTCGGCTGGCGCCTATCCGAGCTTGCATACTCCCTTAAAACCTCTTAGATGTAAGGTCTGTGGGAGGATTTTCCAGTCATCTGGTGATTCTCAGTAACTATACTGTTCTCTTTGAAGTAGAAAGAATAATCAATATAAGTTCAAATATTAGACATTTCTAAGCAGAATGAAGGCTGAAGCCCATGTGAGTGTACAAAGCTGCATTAACATCAAGTTAACCATTAGACATGTAAAAAACAGAACGTAAGCAGAATCTGTGTGGATTAGGCAAGGTAAACCAACAAGACTTGTCTGGTCTGGGCCATGTCTGATCTTGTGAAGGCTACTGGACACGCACATGGGTTAATCATACATAGACAACATCGGTCTGAACTTGTGAAGACCTTTGGTCAGGAAGCTAATCAGTGATAGGCAACAGTAGGAGTATGCATGTCACGCCACCATTAGAATCTATGCCCCAATGTCTGAGCCAATAAGAGAATGGAAACTATGTAAGACAACAAGATTCGTAAAGTGGAGTGATGATGATGTTATGTAAGGGTACGACTGTATAAAAGCCAAGTACTAAGAATGAAGAGTTGGTTCTTCCATGGAATTGCTCGGCTTCTTACTCTCTGTAATAAAGTCTATTTGAATTCACAAGCTCCGGTATCTGAGAAGTATTTGATTCAATATTTTCCACCACAGGTCCCCTATTTTGGGGACCAGCATGGTTCTGGTACTGCTACCAGTTCTGACCGACATTTTCACTTATAAATCGGTCTGTGGACACAGTAGATCGAAATGGCTTGCATTGAGCGATAGCCGTGGTTCCCACAATCACAGTAGTATTTTTTTCTGAGACTGTGTAGGGTGTGAAATCTGAAACCACTTGAAGCTGGGATATCCCTCCTACAATTTATTTCCCTTTTCCAACTTTTCATCAACTCCTGGCTGAACCCTACATTGCAGCCACTGACAAAGCACATGCCTGCAATCGTTACATAGTAGCGCAGCAGGAGAGAGAGGTTTCATCACGGTAGCACAATCAGAGATCGATTGATAGCCATTAATCAAAAATAATTAATAGATTGTAAAAAATATGCACATTTTCTCTAACACTAAACATACAAATATGTATTTTTACAGTTATAACGAAGGTGAAATCTTATAGTCATTTTATAAATTGATTATGCTATATTTAGAAAGCATATAAGTAATGTCCAGCCTTAATTCATACAGTTTTGCTGAATAGGAAAAACATCATATAAAATAGTTCATATTTGTATCATATTTTGTATTGTGTACTTGAGCTTGTGTCCTCAAACTCAGCAATTTAAAACTATGTTTACCAGAAAGGTGATTTGAACCTTTCTTTGAGTATGCAGTATTATTCATTATTGTTTATGGCCCTCTCAAT
This sequence comes from Salvelinus namaycush, assembly GCF_016432855.1. NCBI lineage: Eukaryota > Metazoa > Chordata > Actinopteri > Salmoniformes > Salmonidae > Salvelinus > Salvelinus namaycush. The sequence continues at coordinate 14,930,985 of NC_052339.1, read as the reverse complement.
TTAAATAATTACTTTTGGGGTTTACGTAGATGACATTTTCGATTACATTTAATTATATTTAAGTGGTTAAAAGACCTACGCTTGAAAACTAGAAAAAAGCAGCAATAGTACTGTTTGTCCATTTAGAGATGCCGTCGCCACTATAAACTTCCTAGGTAACTCAAGTAACTCAATAAATCTGTCATTAATGATGTTTTTGCCGAAGAGATCTTAGTCGCGCAATTTTACTTGCAACTAAGATGTTTGGTGCAGTACTTCTCAGTGAAAGAATTTGCATGAAAACGAGTCATCTCTCGTTGAATGACAACAAAGACTTTATTGAAGAATCCCTACTGATGACCAATCACAGATGAAGGGGCGTAGACTTCGGTTATCGACTTTGGTTTGCTTCTAGGATTTTTTGTTGTTGTCCCGAATAGTTGAAAAAACCCTCACCGAAGTCCAAGACAAAAAAAAAAAATCACAAAATATTGTCATAATATATGCACAAACTCTTCCAAACTGTTTTGGCTCGGAAGGATGCGGACGCCGTAAGATCTCCTTGGCAAAAACGTCAACATTAATTACAGATTTCTTGATTTATCTTATATTAATATATTAATATATATATTAATTCAGACTATTTTGAGGGCAAAATGTTGCTACCGTGACTCGAGAGAGACAAACAACAATGACTGCCAGGTTACAATTTAGCCAACATAACACACCCACATTGAAACACACTCTCAAGACGCAAATCTTTTTTCCTTAATGAGCAGCAGAAAATCACATGCGGAAACAGTGAGTTCAGCCGCCCTTTAACTATTCAATATCTATTTTCTACCAAAATAATTGTGAATTCCCTTTCCGTAACAAACAATGCTGGGTGGTTCCACCAATGTGGTGCATTTTGAGAAGTTTAACTTGGTCAAAAAGAGGTTTGACTTCACCAACTTTTTAAATTCTCTCATAAAGAGCTGGGCACACATGTCAATTCAACATCTATTCCACATTACATTGAAATGACATGAAAACAATGTTGACTCAACCATTGTGTGCACAGTGGGTATGTTCCACTTCATATTTTTTTTTTGTCACATCTCAAGAGGTTAAATAAAAAATGACTATAGTAAGTGCCTAAAGTGCGCCAAATAAAGTAACAGGGTTGACAGTAACATGGTTGACAATTTCATCTTACATTACCCATAAATCCCCTCGTGACAGTGGGAATGGAAGCTTGTTGTGTACAACAGGGAGTTTCCTAAAAAAAACAATAATTGCCAAAACATTTCTAGCCTGTCTATTTATGGGTAACAGGGTTGACGTCGTATGCTTGACCCGCTTAGTTTCACACCCCAAAACACCACAAAAACGGCCAAAAAGAGTAGAACCAGCTCACCTATTTTTAAACTATGATTTGAACAGTAGGATTAAGAGTTAGGATTTCATTTGGATCCCCGTTAGCCGTTGCTAAAGCAGCAGCTACTCTATCTGGGGTCCACACAAAACATAACACATAACGTAATTCAGAACAATAATAGACAAGACCAGGTCAAGTATAGAGATACTATATTATTAGATGTTCGATGTTAAAACGAGGGACAGACGTAAATGAATCACTAATCACGTGAAATAAATAATCATCTTCAGAAATGACTTTGTCAAAGCAACAAAATAACTAGGGCTTTACAATGATGGTGAAATTTTGAGAATTTGGGGAATTAAGTGGGTTGAAATCTTCCTAGAAATGACACGGGGTTGACAGAGGGACATTAGCACTTTAGCAAGCCTTTATTCATAAGGCTCAGTGTACACAGCAGAGAGAGAGAGAGAGAGAGAGCAATGACGTTGTGCACATACAGCATCTGCACATACACTATGTGACGTAGTATGCAATTTTCAGGGACCATTTTTGGCTTATAAGTGCTACTTTCAGAACTACTGGCTAAAAAGTATTAAAAAAGTACCAGAGAATCTCATTAAAGGGCACTTAATTTAATATAACAGGCTTTTAAAATGTTATATTGGTGAACAATTTCTACTTAAAATATCAAAGGGATGCAGTAGGCACCCTTTTCGTGGAACAACCCTGCTGGGCTCTCTCAAACAATGGGCCTGCAGCCTAATTCAAAATGGCACCTGTGGGTTGGACACACCTCCAACCAGACCCATACCTGCAGCCTTAAAGGACTACTGCTTATTAGGTAATTATCAGTAAAATAGTGTTGGTCGAGTACATACAATAACACATTATTTTCATATATATATTTTTTTAGGGGCCGTGTTTCATTTAATTTTCATTTTATGCTTTCATTTAGCGAGAGAAGGAAGAGTGAGAGAGAAAGAGGGAGACAGACCATACAAAGTCTGAGATAAAAAGACCCATGGTCCCATTCCTAAGGGGATTTTAGAACACCTCAGGGATTCATGATGGACACCTCCCAAATCCCCAAAGCCTGTCATTTCAGAGTGGTGGCAGCGTAGCCTTGCTGCTGACCTCATTGAGGTTGACCAATCAGGTTCACCACAGACAACCACAGATACAGTAGACCGCAGCCTGTCGTTTCCAATGGGAACAGATGAGTCATAGTGGGCAGAACAAGCAAGGAGGGGGGCAGAGCAAAGCACGAGCTAGCGAGATCTTATTGGCCCGTTCTAGCATATATCTGCATATTTCCATTTGGGAACGCCTACTCTGTGAAATGCACGTGTGCAATAACTCAATTCGACTTTGCACACCTTCTAAACAATGAGATTTTTTAAAACTTTGGCAAAGGCTAATGTCCACTCTGTTCATAACAGATTCTAGTTTAGGGAACAGATAACTGTATTGAGATCAAATGTTTTATTGATGAGAAAATATAGAACGTAGGCCAAAATCCATCTTGTTCAATCTTCCACCCCTTCACGCCAGTGGGCTTCCTCTCACTACCATATTTGGTAGTGAGTGGAAACACCAAGCAGATGCTTCATATTTATACATCCAGTGAAATATCTGTCTCATTGTTCTATCTGTGCTATACGTGGCTCAGCCAACACAACCGGGGGCCATTTTAAATGACCAAGGTCTTCCTCCTAAAATAAACACACATAAAACATCTGTCTAAGAATGTAATATCAGAAGCATTCAATTTCATATCACATTCAACAGTGTACAGGTATAAGCAAGCTACTGAAGTTTACTTTTTTTTGGAACCAATCAATACCCAACCCGAACTGTCCGTCCCCCTGCCCAGGTTACAGCTGACTTTAGGCTTTACACAATAGTGCTTGATGATTATATAATGAGTTGAATTATGTAAAGTATAACCTTGTGTTAGATCCTTTTCCTCCATCTCCTTCGCCACGTGTCAAGAGAGTCCAATTTGTGAAAGTTGTACAGTATTTTTATATTACTGTCTATTCCAATAAAACCTTGAGGATAATATTAGAAGTTTCTATGCCATTATCTCTCTAGGGCTTCCCTTAAACTGGTGGCTGTAATAGTCTAAAATAGGAATATAACGACAGTACAGAGACTTCTCTTGGCCTTACAAATCGCTCTTACAAAACCCTGCTAATTAAAATCGGCCTTAAGTCCACGGTTATATCTGATCTACCATGATCTGCTACGTGTTGTGTCAAAAGCAATTAATGGCCCTCAATCGCCTCAGCTCAGCTTTTTGTTCCTTCAGAAACTTTAATTAGATTGCTGAGTGAATGTCTTCAGAAAAACGAGGACATACAAGTTCTTCAGATAGAAGCCGGAAAATGGCTTGTTCTGTTCTTCTTCAGCTATTCAATAAACAATAGGCGTGTTAAATCATGATTCATTTTGACTGGGGAAATATGAAATCTCTTATGTCCCTTTTACTCTAGCACTGCTAATGTCCTTTTAAAAATGTGTTTTTAAACTCTTGTACATAATTCTAACAGCTGGAGCCTCATTCAATAAACAAGGACAGTACAACATCCGTCAAGTACTCTGCAAGCCAGGGACCAATACTGGAAGAATCAAACCACAGCCCTTTTACATATTCCTATAAGGGCACAGGGCGAGACCCAGATGCAGACACGGGAGGCAGATGGTTCGAGTCTCTGATATTCATTAGTATCCAAGGGGCAGGCAAGAGAATGGTCGTGGACAGGCAAAAGATCATAACAAGGTCAGAGTCCAGGAGGTACAGAGTGGCAGGCAGGCTCGAGGTCAGGGCAGGCAGTATGGTCAGGCAGGTGGGTTCAGAGTCAGGGCAGGCAAGGGTCAAAACCAGGAGGGCTAGCAAAATACAGAATAGAAAAAGCAGACGCACGGGAAATAAATGCTGGTTGACTTGACAAGACAAACTGGCACAAAGAGACAGGAAACACAGGGATGAATACACTGGGGGAAATAAGCGACACCTGGAGGGGGTGGAGACAATCACAGGGACAGGTGAAACAGATCAGGGCGTGACAGTCCATCTCTGATGAAATCATGTAGCTACAGTAGCCTGATCCAGACTCATATCCTGTTAGTCTCTGTCTGTCTATTACCCCACATGAGTGTCCTTGAATCCTAAGTGGTGTCCCATATTCCCATTACTCCCAGTCTTTTCCATGGATTCAATAATTCTGATTTCCAGATAGATTCCTGGAGGCTCAGGTCACAGTGGCCCTGAAGTGGCTTAACAGAAATAATTATTCCCATTGTGACTTGTAACTGGAGACAAGGCAAGGCACATGGGGCTGCATGAGGAGACAGGGTGTGTGTGTGTGTGTGTGTGTGTGTGTGTGTGTGTGTGTGTGTGTGTGTGTGTGTGTGTGTGTGTGTGTGTGTGTGTGTGTGTGTGTGTGTGTGTGTGTGTGTGTGTGTGTGTGTAAAGCTTTCATCAAGGCAAAGGGTGGCTACTTTGAAGAATATATTTTGATTTGTTTAACACGTTTTTGGTTACTACATGAATCCATATGTGTTATTTCAAAGCCTTCACTATTATTCTACAATGTTGAAAATAGTAAAAATAAAGAAAAACCCTTGAATGAGTAGGTTTGTCCAAACTTTTGACTGGTACTTTTCCACTGTGTGTGTGTGTTATTCTCTCCACCTTTTGGATTAGAAAGACAATGCAAAATCTTCCATTCCAAATACTGTAGCGGCCCCACCAGTTAAACTTTGTGTTAACCATTTAGGAGTGAAAAACACTTAATGGTCTTGTCTCACATGCAATTACAGAAGTGATTTGAGGAAGCACCCAAGTGACGCAGCAGTCTAAGGCACTGCACCTCAGTGCTAGATGCGTCACTACAGACCCTGGTTCAACTCCAGGCTGTATCACAACCGGTTGTGATTGGGAGTCCCATAGGGCGGCGCACAATTGGCCCAGTGTTGTTAGGGTTTGGCTGGGGTAGGCCGTTATTGTAAATAAGAATTTGTTCTTAACTGGCTTGCATAGTTAAATAAAGCAGAGGTAGGTATACATAAGAAACTAGGATTCGTATGTAGTAGTTTAATTTACACATTTTAAAATAAACATTTCTACGATACAATTATTTTCCATTTGAGCTCGTTCTGACTGTCTGACTCCTGTTTTAGAGATGATCTTGAAAGAGAAAACAAGAGGTAGCAAACAGACAGAGAACAGGCTGATGGTCCCTGGGAGAGAGATGCTAGCAGAGCTGCCATGGCCACCGGTCGGTGATGTGTTTATAGAGATCACTCCATTGATATCCCTCAGGTCTTGTTATAAAGGAGAGGAGAAAGAAAGAGAAAGACAGGGAAAAGACAGAGGAAAGTGACAGATAATAAGCCAATTCAATATCAGTACACCAACACATGGGATAATAACTAGGTGTGTGCAGTTAGCTTGATCGCAGTGCCTGTGACTTGCTCTGCTGTGCATGCTTGTCTGGGTGCATGCGTGTGTGACATTGCCCAGTACAGTCCTTCTGCCATGATAATAAAGGATTTATAGGGTGTATAAGTCATGAATAAAAATATGAATGATGTTATTTTAGAGAACACTCCAATAGTTATTGGGGTGAAAGGATAAAGTAAGTAACCTCAGAGATATAGAAAATATTTTATCCTATCTCTTTGTTGTTAACTACAGGATAAAACAAGGCTCAGTGCTGTTATCCTTGCAAGGGGAGGGTGCCTAAGTATTAAAAACAGAGGTGGCAATAAAAAAATGTTTTACTTGATAAACAAAATCTCTTTCTCTGAGCAAATGTATTAGTATAAAATAATATAACTTTCCAACTTTTTTTTGTATATAATATAGCTCAGTATTTGTATTATTTATTTTATACAGTCTTTTTTGCTCATCTTTATCAAGGGTGCCAATAATTTAGGTCGTGACTGTACAGTATGTCCAGTAATGCAGAGATTGGCCTCTCATCCCTGTTGAGCGGTTATCTGGCCAGAGGCCTCCATTGGTAATTAACACAGAGAGAACACCCTTCAGTTATTAAGCCTTACATTCAGGCACGTACAAAAAACACACACACAGGAGGAGGCTGGTGGGAGGAGCTATAGGAGGACAGGCTCATTGTAATGGCTGGAATGGAGTAAATGGAACGGTATCAAACACATCAAACATACTGAAACCACGTTTGACTCTGTTCCATTAATTCCATTCCAGCCATTACAATGAGCCCACCCTCCTATAGCTCCTCCCACCATCCTCGACTGACACACACACACACACACACATACACACACACGCACACGCACACGCACTCTAAAGATAGATGGCATCCCCCCTCCAATCTCAATGATACAGAACGCGTTAGTGGTTTATAGCATCCTCTCCCTCTTCAGTCCACCAACCCTCACCCCAGGGGTCAACAATAATCTACATTTCAATGAAAGTGGAAAACAGGGTTTAAAGATGCTCAATGAATGATGATAATGCTCTGTCCCAGGGTGCAGGAGGTTTCAACTGCTGCGCTGAGGAAAAGTGGACTGCTGCGTTTAGGCATAATTATTTCATTATCTGAAATCCTGCTAACACTGGAGCAGTGGCACAGTGAGACTACAGATTAGCCCAAACCACAATTATTATTACAATTAGAATTGGAATAGCAGACCCAGAAACTTGGCCTTGGGAAAATGTGAATGTCAATGACTGCAATGAAAGTGTGGAGAAGGAGAAAAAGCAAGTGACAGGAGTTTGAGAGTAAATATTGTGTGAGTTTGGGGGGAGGGGCGGGTACTTGTTTGTCTCACCGCTGATTGGTTGAGATTGTTTTGACATGGATGGCTGTTGTGATGGATAAGGGTTGTCTGGGAGAGACAAGTATGTCAGGTGTCACAGGTGAAACGTGTAGGCCCGCATAGTAGTGCAAGAACTCATAATGTCATTTCCTGCATGGGAAAAACATTATTCTTGAGGTCAATCCAAAGAGGCAAGTATGTCTAGGCTACAATTCAACATCAGTACACCAACACATAACTATAACTAGGTGTGTGCAGTTTGCAGTGCCTGCGATTTGTTCTACTGTGCATGCTTGTCTGTGTAAACATTTCCCAGTATGGGCCTTCAGCTATGACAATAAAGAATTTATAGAGGGTGTATAAGTCGTTAATAAAAACATTTCATGATGTTCTTTTGGAGAACACTCCAATAGTTATTGGGGTGAAAGGATACATTTAGTAACCTCAGACATATAGAAAATATGTTTTTCTTGTGTGTTGTTAACTACAGGATAAAACGAGGCTCAGTGCTGTTATCCTCGCAATTCGAGTGTGCCGGAGTATTACATTTGACATAATAAAATAGAACCCAGCTGCAACATGCGGTCATGTTAAACCAATCATCAGAAAACACAAGACAAACGCATATTTAGTGGTAAATATCTTTGAACATAAGTTCATACAGGAAAATGAGAGAGAACACATGTCGACATTTGAACAGGGGGATTTCCACACGTCCTAACATTTCAATGTTTTTTAACAATCTCATTCTGATGAGACAAAGTTTATGGTATTAGCTGTCAGTGGCGCTGCTATGGTAACGGCGGTAAAGAATGGCTCCGTTATAGGCCATAATTACTACCAGTTCTGCTGAGGTCATGACCGGACTGTGAGAAAACCTGTCATACTGAAACAAAGGAAAGTCTAATAGCGTATCACATTTCCAGCAGCATACCACCCTACATCCCACTGCTGGCTTGTATCTGAAGCTAAGCAGCGTTAGTCCTGGTCTGTCCCTGGATGGGAGAATAGATGCTGCTGGAAGTGGTGTTGGACAGCCCAGAGGGACTTTTTCCTCTGGTCAAAAAATATGTATATCCCAATGCGCCAGGGCAATGACATTGCCCTGTGTAGGGGGCTGTCTTTTGGATGGAATGTTAAACGGGTGTCCTGACTCTCTGTGCTCACTAAATATTCCATGGCACATATCGTAAGAGTAGGGGTGTTAACCCCGGTGTCCTGGCTAAATTCCCAATCTGTCCCTCATACCATCGTGGCCACCTAATCATCGCCAGCTTCCAATTGGCTCATTCATCCCCCTCCTCTCCCCTGTAACTATTCCCCAGGTTATTGTTGTAAATGAGAACGTGTTCTCAGTCAACTTACCTCGTAAACATTTTTATAAAATATTCACTGAATCCATACAGTACATACTGTATTTATCCATTTCCCACTTCAGCAAACACCCCTGGCTCTCCAAGGACACTTGGTGAAAGATAATGTATCAACAATTCAGTAAGTTATGATGTTTTAAGTCTGTCCCAGGGAAAGTCAGAACAATGTAATGTATTGGATAATCATATAGACAAAGTGAAAAAAATCACACTGACTGATGGTAAAATCACATCTTAGTATTATGGTATCATAAGCAAAGACAAAATATTAATCAACCTGTAACGGCAGCCTTCCTCCTCTTCAAGAGAAGAGAAGGTGTAGCAGGGATCGGACCAACACGCAGCGTAGCCAGTGCTCAACATGTTTAAATAAAACGATAACAGTGAACACTTACAACAATACAAAATAACAAAAATGTGGCAAACCGATACAGCCCTATCTGGTGCAGAGAAAACACAAAGACAGGAAACAACCACCCACAAACCCCAACACAAAACAAGCCACCTATATATGATTCCCAATCAGAGACAACACAAAACACTTGCCTCTGATTGAGAACCATATTAGGCCAAACATAGAAACAGACAAACTAGACACACAACATAGAATGCCCACCCAGCTCACGTCCTGACCAACACTAAAACAAGCAAAACACACAAGAACTATGGTCAGAACGTGACAGTACCCCCCTCCTGAGGTGCGGACTCCGAACGCACCCCCTAAAACTCTAGGGGAGGGTCTGGGTGGGCATCTGTCCACGGTGGCGGCTCCGGCGCTGGACGAGGACACCACTCCACCATTGTCTTTGTCCCCCTCCTTAGCGTCCTTTGAGTGGCGACCCTCGCCGCCGACCTTGGCCTAGGAACCCTCACAAAGGGCCCCATCAGACTGAGGAGACAGCTCCGAACCGAGAGGTAGCTCAGGACAGAGAGGTAGCTCAGGACAGAGAGGTAGCTCCGGACAGAGAGGTAGCTCCGGACAGAGAGGTAGCTCCGGACTGAATGGCAGCTCCGGACTGAATGGCAGCTCCGGACTGAATGGCAGCTCATGACTGGAGGGCAGCTCATGACTGGAGGGCAGCTCATGACTGACAGGCAGCTCATGACTGGCGGGCGGCTCTGGCAGCTCCTGACTCGCTGGCGGCTCTGGCAGCTCCTGACTGGCTGGCGGCTCTGGCAGCTCCTGACTGGCTGGCGGCTCTGGCAGCTCCTGACTGGCTGGCGGCTCTGGCAGCTCCTGACTGGCTGGCGGCTCTGGCGGCTCCTGACTGGCTGGCGGCTCTGGCGGCTCCTGACTGGCTGGCGGCTCTGGCGGCTCCTGACTGACGGACGGCTCTAGCGGCTCCTGACTGACGGACGGCTCTAGCGGCTCCTGACTGACGGACGGCTCTAGCGGCTCCTGACTGACGGACGGCTCTAATGGATCGGGACAGACGGGCGGCTCTGACGGCTCGGGACAGACAGGCGGCTCAGATGGCGCTGGGCAGACGGATGGCTCAGATGGCGCTGGGCAGACGGATGGCTCAGATGGCGCTGGGCAGACGGATGGCTCAGATGGCGCTGGGCAGACGGATGGCTCAGATGGCGCTGGGCAGGCAGGCAGCTCAGACGGCGCTGGGCAGGCAGGCAGCTCAGATGGCGTTGGGCAGGCAGGCAGCTCAGACGGCGCTGGGCAGGCAGGCAGCTCAGACGGCGCTGGGCAGGCAGGCAGCTCAGACGGCGCTGGGCAGGCAGGCAGCTCAGACCTGCTGAGGCGCACAGTAGGCCTGGTGCGTGTTGCCGGAACTGGTGGTACCGGTTTGTAGACACGCACCTCAAGGCTAGTGCGGGGAGCAGGAACAGGGCACACTGGACTCTCGAGGCGCACTATACACCTGGTGCGTGGTACCGGCACTGGTGGTACCGGGCTGAGGGCACGCACCTCAGGGCGAGTGCGGGGAGAAGGAACAGTAAGTACAGGGCTCTGGATACGCACAGTAGGCCTGGTGCGTGGTGCCGGAACTGGTGGTACCGGGCTGGAGACACGCACCACAGGGAGAGTGCGTGGAGGAGGAACAGAGTTCTGGAGACGCACAGGAAGCCTGGTGCATGGTGTAGGCACTGGTGGTACTGGGCTGGGGCGGGGAGGTGGCGCCGGATATACCGGACCGTGAAGGCGTACAGGAGCTCTTAAGCACCGAGCCTGCCCAACCTTACCTGGTTTAATGCTCCCCGTAGCCAGGCCAGTGCGGCGAGGTGGAATAGCCCGCACTGGGCTGTGCTGGCGAACCGGGGACACCATGCGTAAGGCTGGTGCCATGTACACCGGCCCGAGGAGACATACTGGAGACCAGCTATGTTGAGCCGGCTTCATGGCACCTGGCTCGATGCTCACTCTAGCCCGGCCGATACGTGGAGCTGGGCTGTACCGCACCGGGCTATACATACGTACAGGAGACACCGTGCGCTCTTCCGCATAACACGGTGTCTGCCCGTACTCTCGCTCTCCACGATAAGCCCGGGAAGTTGGCGCAGGTCTCCTACCTGACTTCGCCACACTCCCCTTTAGCCACCCCCCCAAGAAATTTTTGGGGTTTCTTCTCGGGCTTCCAGCCACGCTTCCGTGCTGCCTCCTCATACCACCGCTCCTCGGCTTTAGCTGCCTTCAGCTCTTCACGAGAGCGGCGATATTCTCCAATGTTAGCCCAGTGTCCTTTACCCTCCAGAATTTCCTCCCATGTCCAGGAGTCCTGTGTAATGGGCCGCTGCTGCTGTCGCTGCTGCCCGTTTCTACGCTGCTTGGTCCGAGTTTGGTGGGTGGTTCTGTAACGGCAGCCTTCCTCCTCTTCAAAAGAAGAGAAGGTGTAGCAGGGATCGGACCAACACGCAGCGTAGCCAGTGCTCAACATGTTTAAATAAAACGATAACAGTGAACACTTACAACAATACAAAATAACAAAAATGTGGCAAACCGATACAGCCCTATCTGGTGCAGAGAAAACACAAAGACAGGAAACAACCACCCACAAACCCCAACACAAAACAAGCCACCTATATATGATTCCCAATCAGAGACAACACAAAACACTTGCCTCTGATTGAGAACCATATTAGGCCAAACATAGAAACAGACAAACTAGACACACAACATAGAATGCCCACCCAGCTCACGTCCTGACCAACACTAAAACAAGCAAAACACACAAGAACTATGGTCAGAACGTGACAGTACCCCCCTCCTGAGGTGCGGACTCCGAACGCACCCCCTAAAACTCTAGGGGAGGGTCTGGGTGGGCATCTGTCCACGGTGGCGGCTCCGGCGCTGGACGAGGACACCACTCCACCATTGTCTTTGTCCCCCTCCTTAGCGTCCTTTGAGTGGCGACCCTCGCCGCCGACCTTGGCCTAGGAACCCTCACAAAGGGCCCCATCAGACTGAGGAGACAGCTCCGAACCGAGAGGTAGCTCAGGACAGAGAGGTAGCTCAGGACAGAGAGGTAGCTCCGGACAGAGAGGTAGCTCCGGACAGAGAGGTAGCTCCGGACTGAATGGCAGCTCCGGACTGAATGGCAGCTCCGGACTGAATGGCAGCTCATGACTGGAGGGCAGCTCATGACTGGAGGGCAGCTCATGACTGGAGGGCAGCTCATGACTGGAAGGCAGCTCATGACTGACAGGCAGCTCATGACTGGCGGGCGGCTCTGGCAGCTCCTGACTGGCTGGCGGCTCTTGCAGCTCCTGACTGGCTGGCGGCTCTGGCAGCTCCTGACTGGCTGGCGGCTCTGGCAGCTCCTGACTGGCTGGCGGCTCTGGCGGCTCCTGACTGGCTGGCGGCTCTGGCGGCTCCTGACTGGCTGGCGGCTCTGGCGGCTCCTGACTGGCTGGCGGCTCTGGCGGCTCCTGACTGACGGACGGCTCTAGCGGCTCCTGACTGACGGACGGCTCTAGCGGCTCCTGACTGACGGACGGCTCTAGCGGCTCCTGACTGACGGACGGCTCTAATGGATCGGGACAGACGGGCGGCTCTGACGGCTCGGGACAGACAGGCGGCTCAGATGGCGCTGGGCAGACGGATGGCTCAGATGGCGCTGGGCAGACGGATGGCTCAGATGGCGCTGGGCAGACGGATGGCTCAGATGGCGCTGGGCAGGCAGGCAGCTCAGACGGCGCTGGGCAGGCAGGCAGCTCAGACGGCGTTGGGCAGGCAGGCAGCTCAGACGGCGCTGGGCAGGCAGGCAGCTCAGACGGCGCTGGGCAGGCAGGCAGCTCAGACGGCGCTGGGCAGGCAGGCAGCTCAGACCTGCTGAGGCGCACAGTAGGCCTGGTGCGTGTTGCCGGAACTGGTGGTACCGGTTTGTAGACACGCACCTCAAGGCTAGTGCGGGGAGCAGGAACAGGGCACACTGGACTCTCGAGGCGCACTATACACCTGGTGCGTGGTACCGGCACTGGTGGTACCGGGCTGAGGGCACGCACCTCAGGGCGAGTGCGGGGAGAAGGAACAGTAAGTACAGGGCTCTGGATACGCACAGTAGGCCTGGTGTGTGGTGCCGGAACTGGTGGTACCGGGCTGGAGACACGCACCACAGGGAGAGTGCGTGGAGGAGGAACAGAGTTCTGGAGACGCACAGGAAGCCTGGTGCATGGTGTAGGCACTGGTGGTACTGGGCTGGGGCGGGGAGGTGGCGCCGGATATACCGGACCGTGAAGGCGTACAGGAGCTCTTAAGCACCGAGCCTGCCCAACCTTACCTGGTTTAATGCTCCCCGTAGCCAGGCCAGTGCGGCGAGGTGGAATAGCCCGCACTGGGCTGTGCTGGCGAACCGGGGACACCATGCGTAAGGCTGGTGCCATGTACACCGGCCCGAGGAGACATACTGGAGACCAGCTATGTTGAGCCGGCTTCATGGCACCTGGCTCGATGCTCACTCTAGCCCGGCCGATACGTGGAGCTGGGCTGTACCGCACCGGGCTATACATACGTACAGGAGACACCGTGCGCTCTTCCGCATAACACGGTGTCTGCCCGTACTCTCGCTCTCCACGATAAGCCCGGGAAGTTGGCGCAGGTCTCCTACCTGACTTCGCCACACTCCCCTTTAGCCACCCCCCCAAGAAATTTTTGGGGTTTTTTCTCGGGCTTCCAGCCACGCTTCCGTGCTGCCTCCTCATACCACCGCTCCTCAGCTTTAGCTGCCTTCAGCTCTTCACGAGAGCGGCGATATTCTCCAATGTTAGCCCAGTGTCCTTTACCCTCCAGAATTTCCTCCCATGTCCAGGAGTCCTGTGTAATGGGCCGCTGCTGCTGCTGTCGCTGCTGCCCGTTTCTACGCTGCTTGGTCCGAGTTTGGTGGGTGGTTCTGTAACGGCAGCCTTCCTCCTCTTCAAAAGAAGAGAAGGTGTAGCAGGGATCGGACCAACACGCAGCGTAGCCAGTGCTCAACATGTTTAAATAAAACGATAACAGTGAACACTTACAACAATACAAAATAACAAAAATGTGGCAAACCGATACAGCCCTATCTGGTGCAGAGAAAACACAAAGACAGGAAACAACCACCCACAAACCCCAACACAAAACAAGCCACCTATATATGATTCCCAATCAGAGACAACACAAAACACTTGCCTCTGATTGAGAACCATATTAGGCCAAACATAGAAACAGACAAACTAGACACACAACATAGAATGCCCACCCAGCTCACGTCCTGACCAACACTAAAACAAGCAAAACACACAAGAACTATGGTCAGAACGTGACACAACCCTCTATCAAACAAACTGTCTAAACATATACCATACACATATACATTCCATTATTCCTATATCCCAGATGGTTTTGTCAAATTGAGCTCGACTTACTATTGAAGAGGTTTCGTTGCACACACAAGTAATACAGTCATCATCCCTTCACATAAACGGGCATTAGCCATACTTTACAGGATAACTGAAAAGCCATTAAAGCTGGGCAGCTTCGCTCAGAGTAGAGGCGAGGAGAGGATCAACTAGAGAGGCATTAGCTGGTGGAAATAATTGGGTATTGGAATAGGTCATCATCAAACTAATGACTGAGGCTTTAGTGGACCCAGGTCAAACATTCCCTTTCTTCAAAGTTGTTATGAAATGGCACCCTATTCCCTATTTAGTGTGCTACTTTTACACAAGGCCCATGGTCAAAATAACTATTTGGGACACAAGGAGCATGGACTAAAGGAGGGTGCATATACAGTGCATTCGGAAAGTATTCATACCCCTTGACTTTTTCCACATTTTGTTACGTTACAGCCTTATTCTAAAATTGATTAAATCATTTTTTTCGCTCTTCAATCTACACATAATACCCCATAATGACAGAGCAAAAACAGGTTTTTAGACATTTTTGCAAATGTATTAAAAATACAAAACTTAAATATCACATTTACATAAGTATTCAGACCCTTTACTCAGTACTTTGTTGAAGCACCTTTGGCAGTGATTACAGCCTTGAGTCTTCTTGGGTATGACGATACAAACTTGGCACACCTGTATTTGGGAAGTTTCTCCCATTCTTCTCTGCAAATCCTCTCAATCTCTGTCAGGTTGGATGGGGAGTGTCGTTGCACAGCTATTTTCAGGTCTCTCCAGAGATGTTCGATTGGTTTCAAGTCTGGGCTCTGGCTGGGCCACTCGAGGACATGCAGAGACTTGTCCCGAAGCCACTCCTGCATTTGATTGGTTGTGTGCTTAGGGTCATTGTCCTGTTTTTTTTCTTCTTTTTTTCTTAAGGGTGGATCAGCTTAATATTGCGGATAGATTGTTGCTTCCATCAATGTAATTTTCTGCATCATTTCCAATCCCCCATATATTTTTTGGGTAAATATATATATCCATATACATACACGTATGCATACATATACACATATATACAGTGGAGAGAACAAGTATTTGATACACTGCCGATTTTGCAGGTTTTCCTACTTACAAAGCATGTAGAGGTCTGTAATTTTTATCATAGCTACACTTCAACTGTGAGAGACGGAATCTAAAACAATCCAGAAAATCACATTGTAGGATTTTTAAGTAATTAATTTGCATTTTATTGCATGACATAAGTATTTGATCACCTACCAACCAGTAAGAATTCCGGCTCTCACAGACCTGTTAGTTTTTCTTTAAGAAGCCCTCCTGTTCTCCACTCATTACCTGTATTAACTGCACCTGTTTGAACTCGTTACCTGTATAAAAGACACCTGTCCACACACTCAATCAAACAGACTCCAACCTCTCCACAATGGCCAAGACCAGAGAGCTGTGTAAGGCTGGGATGGGCTACAGGACAATAGGCAAGCAGCTTGGTGAGAAGGCAACAACTGTTGGCGCAATTATTAGAAAATGGAAGAAGTTCAAGATGATGGTCAATCACCCTCGGTCTGGGGCTCCATGCAAGATCTCACCTCGTGGGGCATCAATGATCATGAGGAAGGTGAGGGATCAGCCCAGAACTACACGGCAGGACCTGGTCAATGACCTGAAGAGAGCTAGGACCACAGTCTCAAAGAAAACCATTAGTAACACACTACGCCATCATGGATTAAAATCCTGCAGCGCACACAAGGTCCCCCTACTCAAGCCAGCGCATGTCCAGGCCCGTCTGAAGTTTGCCAATGACCATCTGGATGATCCAGAGGAGGAATGGGAGAAGGTCATGTGGTCTGATGAGACAAAAATATAGCTTTTTGGTCTAAACTCCACTCGCCGTGTTTGGAGGAAGAAGAAGGATGAGTACAACCCCAAGAACACCATCCCAACCGTGAAGCATGGAGGTGGAAACATCATTCAGTCGTCCTCTGAGAGTTCCTCTGTACAGTGTCTGTGTTCTTTTGCCCATCTTAATCTTTTATTTTTATTGGCCAGTCTGAGATATGGCTTTTTCTTTGCAACTCTGCCTAGAATGCCAGCATCCCGGAGTCGCCTCTTCACTGTTGACGTTGAGACTGGTGTTTTGCAGGTACTATTTAATGAAGCTGCCAGTTGCAAACTTGTGAGGCATCTGTTTCTCAAACTAGACACTCGAATGTACATGTTCTCTTGCTCAGTTGTGCACCAGGGCCTCCCACTCTTCGTTCTATTCTGGTTAGAGACAGTTTGTGCTGTTTTTTGAAGGGAGTAGTACACAGCGAGATCTTCGGTTTCTTGGCAATTTCTCGCATGGAATATCCTTAATTTCTCAGAACAAGAATAGACTGATGAGTTTCAGAAAAAAGTTATTTGTTTCTGCCAATTTTGAGCCTGTAATCGAACCCACAAATGCTGATGCTCCAGATACTCAACTAGTCTAAAGAGGGTCACTTTTATTGCTTCTTTAATCAGGACAACAGTTTTCAGCTGTGCTAACATAATTGCAAAAGGGTTTTATAATGATCAATTAGCCTTTTAAATTATAAACTGGGATTAGCTAACACAACGCGCCATTGGAACACATGAGTGATGGTTGCTGATAATGGGCCTCTGTACACCTATGCTGATATTCCATAAAAAATTAGCTGTTTCCAGCTACAATAATCATTTACAACATTAACAATGTCTACATTGTATTTCTGATCAATTTAATGTTATTTGAATGGACAAAAAAAGTGTTTTTCTACTACAGGTTATAGTCAATAATATCAAATGTTGCACTGAAATCTAACAGTACAGCTCCCACAATCTACTTATTATCAATTTCTTTCAACTAATCATCAGTCATTTGTGTCAGTGCAGTACATGTTGATTGCCCTTCTCTATAAGCATGCTGAACATCTGTTAATTTGTTTACAAAGAAATAGCATTGTATTTGGTCTAACATTTTTTTCCAACATTTTGCTAAAAGCTGGCAGAAAGCTTATAGGTGTGCTGTTGGAACCAGTAAAGGCCGCTTTACCACTCTTGGGTAGCGGAATTACTGTGGCTTCCCTCCAGGCTTGAGGACAAAGACATTCCTCTAGGCTCAGATTAAAGATGTGACAGATAGGAGTGGCTATAGAGTCAGCTACCATCCTCAGTAGCTTTCCATCTAAGTTGTCAATGCCAGGAGTGTCACGCCCTGGCCTTAGTTATCTTTGTTCTCTTTATTATTTTGGTTAGGTCAGGGTGTGACGAGGGTGGTTTGTGTTTTTGTCTCGTCTAGGGTGTTTGTACTGTTTAGTTTTTTTTGTAGATTTATGGGGTTGTGTTCATTCTAGGTGTTTATGTAAGTCTATGGTTGCCTAGATTGGTTCTCAATTAGAGGCAGGTGTTTATCGTTGTCTCTGATTGGGAACCATATTTAGGCAGCCATGTTCTTTTGGTATTTTGTGGGTGGTTGTTTCCTGTGTCAGTGTTTGTGCCACACGGGACTGTTTCGGTTTGTTCACGTTTATTGTTTTTGTATTTGTGTTCATGTTCAGTTTTCCCTATTAAAACATGGACACCTACCACGCTGCGTATTGGTCCGATCCTTGCTACACCTCTTCAGAGGAAGAAGAGGATGACAGCCGTTACAGAATCACCCACCAACAAAGGACCAAGCAGCGTGGTAAAAGGCAGCAGAAGCGATCGCAGGACTCATGGACTTGGGAGGAAATTCTGGACGGCGGAGGACACTGGGCACAATCTGGAGAATATCGCCTCCCTCGTGAAGAGCTGGAGGCAGCTAAAGCCGAGAGGCGGTGGTATGAGGAGGCAGCACGGAAGCGCGGCTGGAAGCCAGAGAGGCAGCCCCAAAAATTTATTGGGGGGCGGCTCTCGGGGAGTGTGGCGAAGTCAGGTAGGAAACCTGCGCCAACTCCCCGTGCTTACTGTGGAGAGCGAGAGTACGGGCAGACACCGTGTTATGCGGAAGAGCGCACGGTGTCTCCTGTACGTGTGCATAGCCCGGTGCGGTACATCCCAGCTCCTCGTATCGGCCGGGCTAGAGTGGGCATCGAGCCAGGTGCCATGAAGCCGGCTCAACGCATTTGGTCTCCAGTGCGTCTCCTCGGGCCGGTGTACATGGCACCAGCCTTACGCATGGTGTCCCCGGTTCGCCAGCACAGCCCAGTGCGGGCTATTCCACCTCGCCGCACTGGCCGGGCTAAGGGGAGTACTCAACCAGGTAAGGTTGGGCAGGCTCGGTGCTCAAGAGCTCCAGTACGCCTTCACGGTCCGGTCTATCCGGTGCCACCTCCTCGCCCCAGCCCAGTACCACCAGTGCCAACACCACGCACCAGGCTTCCAGTGCGTCTCCAGAGCCCTGTTCCTCCTCCATGCACTCGCCCTGTGGTGCGTGTCTCCAGCCCGGTACCACCAGTTCCGGCACCACGCACCAGGACTACTGTGCGCCTCAGCAGGCCAGAGTCTGCCGTCTGCCCAGCGCCGCCTGCACTGCCCGTCTGCCCAGCGCCGCCTGCGCTGCCCGTCTGCCCAGCGCCGTCAGAGCCGCCCGTCTGTCCTGAGCCGTCAGAGCCGCCCGTCTGTCCTGAGCCATCAGAGCCGCCCGTCTGTCCTGAGCCGTCAAAGCCGCCCGTCTGTCCTGAGCCGCTAGAGCCGTCCGTCAGTCAGGAGCCGCTAGAGCCGTCCGTCAGTCAGGAGCAGCCAGAGCCGCCCGCCAGTCCTGAACCGTCAGAGCCGCCCGTCTGTCCTGAGCCGTCAAAGCCGCCCGTCTGTCCTGAGCCGCTAGAGCCGTCCGTCAGTCAGGAGCCGCTAGAGCCGTCCGTCAGTCAGGACCCGCCAGAGCCGCCCGCCAGTCAAGAGCAGCCAGAGCCGCCCGCCAGTCAGGAGCCGCCAGAGCCACCCGCCAGTCAGGAGCCGCCAGAGCCGACCGCCAGTCAGGAGCCGCCCGCCAGTCAGGAGCCGCCAGAGCCGCCCGCCAGTCAGGAGCCGCCAGAGCCGCCCGCCAGTCAGGAGCCGCCAGAGCCGCCCGCCAGTCAGGAGCCGCCAGAGCCGCCCGCCAGTCAGGAGCCGCCAGAGCCGCCCGCCAGTCAGGAGCCGCCAGAGCCGCCTGCCAGTCATGAGCTGCCCTCCAGTCATGAGCTGCCCTCCAGTCATGAGCTGCCTTCCAGTCATGAGCTGCCTTCCAGTCATGAGCTGCCTTCCAGTCATGAGCTGCCCTCCAGTCATGAGCTACCCCTCGGTCATGAGCTACTTCTCAGTCATGAGCTGCCTCTCGGTCCGGAGCTGTCCCTCAGTCCGGAGGAGTTTCCTCAGTCTAGTGGGGCCCGTTGTTAGGGTTCCTAGGCCAAGGTCGGCGGCGAGGGTCGCCACTCAAAGGACGCTAGGGAGGTGGACAAAGACAATGGTGGAGTGGGGTCCTCGTCCAGCGCCAGAGCCGCCACCGCGGAGAGATGCCCACCCAGACCCTCCCCTATAGGTTTAGGTTTTGCGGTCGGAGTCCGCACCTTGGGGGGGGGGGACGGGGGGGACTGTCACGTTCTGACCATAGTTCTTGTGTGTTTTTCCTTGTTTTGTGTTGGTCAGGACGTGAGCTGGGTGGCATTCTATGTTGGTTGTTTCTATGTGGGGATTGTCAATTGGCCTGATGTGGTTCTCAATCAGAGGCAGGTGTTTGTCATTGTCTCTGATTGGGAACCATATTAAGGTAGCCTGTTTTGTGTTGGGATTTGTGGGTGGTTGTTTCCTGTCTTTGTGTTCATTTCACCAGAGAGGACTGTTTCGGTTTGCCACGTTTGTCATTTTTGTATTTTGTAAGTGTTCACGTTATCGTCTTTAGTAAATCATGTTGAGCACAAACTACGCTGCGTCTTGGTCCGATCCCTGCTACACCTCCTCTTCAGACGAAGAGGAGGAAGGCTGCCGTTACACACGTTTATTGTTTTTGTATTTGTGTTCACGTTCAGTTTTCCCTATTAAAACTTCTCCTTAATAGGGGGCGCTATTTTCACTTTGGGGAAAAATCGTGCCCAAATTAAACTGCCTCGTACTCTGTTCTAGATCATACAATATGCATATTATTATTACTATTGGATAGAAAACACTCTGAAGTTTCTTAAACTGTTTGAATTATATATGTGAGTAAAACAGAACTCATTTGGCAGCAAACTTCCAAACAGGAAGTGAAAATTCTGAAAATGGGGCTCTGTGTCAGGGCCTGCCTATTCAACTGGCTTATATTTATGGATCTGTATGCACTTCATACGCCTTCCACTAGATGTCAACAGGCAGTAGAATGTTGAATGGGGTGTCTAGCTTGATGTGAGACCGAATGAGAGCTTTTGGAGTGACAGGTCCGCTCTTTTGTCAGTATTCAACTGCGCACCAGGGAACCTCACATTGTCTTCTGAAATGCATTAGGTATACACAACGAAATGCTCCGGCTCTGATTTTATTGGATACATATGAGAAAAACATCATAAAGTAGGATTTTCAACCGAGTTTGACCAGTTTATTCGACGTTTATTGGGACTTTTGGAATTTTTCGTTCCATACGCTAAGATTTCTTGGACATGTGCCCTCCACATGGCTAGCCAAAGTTGCTAATTCGACAGAAGAAATGGACATTCTAAAACAAAACAACGATTTATTCTGGAACTAGGACTCCTTGCACAACATTCTGATGGAAGATCATCAAAAGTAAGAGAATATTTATGATGTTATTTCGTATTTTTTGGTTTGTGTTGGCTCCAACAAGGCGGAGAATTGTTGGGCGCTGTCTCACAATATTGCATGCTGTACGTTGTACTAAAGTTATTTTTTTAAATCGAACACAGCGGTTGCATTAAGAACCAGTGTATCTTCCATTTGCTGTACAACATGTATTTTTTTGTAAAGTTTATGATGAGTTTTTTGGTTAGATTACGTGACTGTCCAAAATTTCTCCGGACAATTTGGTGCATCATGGCTACGTATTCACAATGTAAACCACGATTTGTACCTCTAAATATGCACATTTTCGAACAAAACATAAATGTATTGTATAACATGATGTTATAAGACTGTCATCTGATGAAGTTGTTCAAAGGTTAGTGATTAATTTTATCTCCATTTGTGGGTTTTGTGAAAGCTATGTTGGCGGTGAATAAATGGCGTTGTGTGTTTGGCTATTGTGGTGAGCTAATATAAATATATATTGTGTTTTCGCTGTAAAACATTTTAAAAATCGGAAATGATGGCTGGATTCACAAGATGTTTATCTTTCATTTGCTGTATTGGACTTGTGATTTCATGAAATTATATTATATGATATCCCTGTCGCGTTAGGCTAGGCTATGCTAGTCAGCTTTTTTGATGAGGAGGATCCCGGATCCGGGAGAGAGAAGCGGTAGAGGATTTATAACATGGACACCTACCACGCTGCGTATTGGTCTGATTCTCCCACTCTAACTTTACAAAATTCAAACTTTCTTTCATTATTTGTTTTGTTATGCATGAGTACGATGGCTCACTGTTCTTTTTTGGCATTTCCTGCCTAAGTGTGTCCACTTTGCCAATGAAGTAACCATTCAAATATTTGGCAACATCAAATGGTTTTGTGATGAATAAGTTGTAATGGGAATTTTAATGTTTGTGCTTTTCTGACAACTCATTTCTGTGTTCTATTCATGTGCTGTTCTAATAACCAATTTCCGTGTTCATGCAAGTGACTGATTTAACAAATCCTCACTTATCAGTATCTGCAATTTGGCAGTACGCCCAGACTTTATTTTGAGAATGAAAGAAGATATCTGTCACACCTGCTCCCGTTCCTCCTCCCTGGCACTCGATGGTGCCAGGCTCCCCAGCATTACGCACTCCTACCACCATCATTACGCACACCTGCCTTTCCCCTGTTACGCGTATCAGCGATTATTGGACTCACCCGGACTCAATCACCTCTGTCATTACCTCCCCTATATCTGTCTGGTTCCCCGCTCTGTTCCCTGCTTCAGCATTGATTGTCGTTTGTCGTTGTTTACCTGTGTTCCTGTTTTGTTATCTGTCTGTTCCTGAATAAATGTTGACTCTCCGTACCTGCTTCTCATCTCCGGCGTCGGCCGTTACAATATCTCAGTTTCAAGGTCTCAGCTTAGAGAGAAGAAGCCTAGTGAGATATTGGTCTGTCACATGTTATGAACCATATTGGTCGGTCACATGAATAAAACAAAATGGTAATTATTAATTAATTATGCTAAATCTTGCAAATATAACGTTTCTGTGTATAGCTGTATATAAGACAACTGCTGGGACTGCCCAGGCAGAGCTTCTGATTGACATGTGTACTATGGTGCATTGAGTTGGTTGGAACCTCTCCAGCGCACTGACAAATAAAGGATGATTCATTTAAGATTGACTTTGAGTGTCCTTGTGTAAGAATTTCCACAACAAAGCCATCTGATTCGATGAAAGATGGAGTTGAATGTCTTTCTTCCCATAATTTCATTTAAAGTACTCCAAAGTTTTTTTCCCATCATTCTTTATATCATTGATCTTGGCTTCATATTACAGTTTCTTCTTATTTTTGTTAAGTTTAGTCACATACAGTAATTTCTCAATTTGCAGTTAAGTCAGCCAGTCAGATGTACAGCCAGACTTATTAGCCACTCCTTTTGCCCTATCTCTTTCAACCATAAAGTTTTTCAATTCCTCATCAATCCATGGAGCCTTAACAGTTTTATCAGTTAGTTTCTTAACAGGTGAATGTTTATCAATAATTGGATAAATTCATCAAGTGCAGGGTCTGGATGCTCCTTATCAATCACATCAGTGTCTCAGCAAATCTTTTGTATGATCTCTTATACACTATTTGAGGCCCAGCTTTCAGAACTTTGGCTTTCCTGAATATAGCTACTACATTGTGATCACTGCATCCAATGGGTACGGATACAGCTTTAGAACAAAGTTCTACAGTATTAGTAAAAATGTGATCGATACATGTGGATGATCTTGTTCCTGTAGTGTGTGTAAACACCCTAGTGGGTTGATTAATAACCTGAACCAGATTACATGCACGTCACACCCTGATCTGTTTCACCTGTCTTTGTGATTGTCCCCACCCCGCTCCAGGTGTCACCCATTTTCCCCATTATCCCCTGTGTATTTATACCTGTGTTTCGTCTTGTTTGTTCAAGCCTACCAGCGTTTTGTCTCAGCTCCTGCTTTTCCCCAGTCTCTCCTTTTCCTCGCCCTCCTGGTTTTGACCCTTGCCTCTCCTGTCTCTGAGCCTGCCTACCTGACCACTCTGCCTGAGCCTGCCTGCCTGACCACTCTGCCTGAGCCTGCCTGCTGTCCTGTATCGTTGCCTTACCTCTGGATTACCGATCTCTGCCTGACCTGAGCCTGCCTGCCGCCCTGTACCTCTCCCCCACTTCTCTGGACTATTGACCCCTGTCTGCCTTGACCTGTCTATTTGCCTGCCCCTTTGGGATCATTAAACTATTGGTTATCCGACGTTGTCTGTATCTGGGTCTTACCTTCATACCTGACAAGGCACTGGTTACGGTGAGAAGCTTCCTCTTGAAAGGACAGCTTGAAGAAAACCAGTCAATATTGAGGTCCCCAAGAAAGTAGACCGCTCTGTTAACATCACATACACTGTCAAGCATTTCACACACATTATTTAGATACAGACTATTAGCACTTGGTGGCCTATAGAAAAACCACAAAAGAAAATTCTTTAGATGTGCCAAGTGAACCTGCAATCACAACACTTCAATAACACTTGACATAAGATCTTCTCTAAGCATTACAGGGATATGGCTCTGAATATATACAGCAACACCTCCCCCATAAGCATTTCTGTCTCTTCTGTAGATGTTATATCCTCGTATTGCTACTGCCCTATCATCAAATTAATTATGTATGTGAGTCTCAGAAATTGATAATATATGAATACATACAGTGGGGAGAACAAGTATTTGATACACTGCCGATTTTGCAGGGTTTCCTACTTACAAAGCATGTAGAGGTCTGTCATTTTTATTATTAGGTGAGATCTTGCATGGAGCCCCAGACCGAGGGTGATTGACCATCATCTTGAACTTCTTCCATTTTCTAATAATTGCGCCAACAGTTGTTGCCTTCTCACCAAGCTGCTTGCCTATTGTCCTGTAGCCCATCCCAGCCTTGTGCAGGTCTACAATTTTATTTATCCCTGATTTCCTTACACAGCTCTCTGGTCTTGGCCATTGTGGAGAGGTTGGAGTCTGTTTGATTGAGTGTGTGGACAGGTGTTTTTTATACAGGTAACGAGTTCAAACAGGTGCAGTTAATACAGGTAATGAGTGGAGAACAGGAGGGCTTCTTAAAGAAAAACTAACAGGTCTGTGAGAGCCGGAATTCTTACTGGTTGGTAGGTGATCAAATACTTATGTCATGCAATAAAATGCAAATTAATTACTTAAAAATCATACAATGTGATTTTCTGGATTTTTGTTTTAGATTCCGTCTCTCACAGTTGAAGTGTACCTATGATAAAAATTACAGACCTCTACATGCTTTGTAATACTTCTTCTCCCCACTGTATATTAATATATATATTAATATGGGCTATTTTCATCTCTTTCCTGGGTAGCTTATCAGAGATAGACATAATATGGAAAAGTGCAAACAAAGCAAGAGAAAAAAATATACACGCAGCACTCCATTTAATCAATTGGTGTGTGTGTGTGTTGCAGGGTTTAAGCTACAGACTCATGGTTTGGCTCTCTCCTCCCTTCCAGGCTTCTGGGAGGGAGGGTGGACAATGAGCCTGTCATAGAGGATGTAAGCAATCACCCCATGTGCTCTGGCAGCTGTCATGGCTGGGATAAGTTCTTTCCTCTTCTGGTGCATAGCTTCAGGATAGTCCTCATTGAGGAAGATATATGTTCCTCTCAAGTTCTTGGCTTCCAGAACAGCTATCTTGTCCTTGAATCTCAGGAACTTGACCACTATTGGCCTGTGCCTGTCACCTGGGCCGGTGGTGGGTTTTCCAGTCCTGTGGGTGCGCTCCACCTCAATCTTCCTATGGTCCATCTTCAATTTCTTTAACTTTGTCCATCCAGGTCTCATGTGGAGATTCTGTAATTCCGTCCACACCAATGTTATTCCGCCTTGAATATCCCTCTGATTTCTCCGTCATTGTAATCATGGATTCACACACAGAACTGATGTACTCTCTCAATGACTTACAGATTGCTTTCATCTTGCCATTCTCCTGTTTCAACTCATCGAGCTGACCCTGGGAGAACTGCAAGCTGTTCTTCAAGTCCTGGACCTCTCTGGTCAGGCCGTCCATTATTTTATAAGTTGAATCCACCAGTATTGTTGTAACAACTGTTGTTGTAACATCCTTCACCTGTTATAGAGAGACACCACTGTCCTCAACGGTACTCCCGCCGGCTTTGGTCTTTGTCATGGTTGCTAGCAACGTAGGTTACACTGTTACTCCTCACAGTTCCAGACAGGGCAGGTCACAGAGAAGATTGAAAACAACAAACAGCAGGTATCTAAACAGCCACCAACCCGGGACAATCCGCAGTCCCAGCCACAATGGCTAACTGTGTCGCGGGCTGCGTTCAAGCCCACAAGAAACCCTGCTAGCTTGGTAGGCAGCTAGCAAGCAGCTAGGCTAACTGCTATGCCAAATAACTCCTCAGACCCGGCCTTGGTTGACAGGATCACGGGACAGAGAGCAGCAGTCCCAGCAACTGATGCAAACTGCGTCGCGGGATCCAAAATAAAATGTTAGCTAGCTACTAAAAAACTTTCCAAAACAACACACCGAGCTCTCCCTCATTCTGCATTCAACAGGAAGTCAATTGAATTTACCACAGGTGGACTCCAAGTTGTAGAAACATCTCAAGGATGATCAATGGAAACAGGATGTACCTGAGCTCAATTTCGAGTCTCATAGCAAAGCATCTGAATACTTATGTAAATTAGGTATTTCATTTTTAAAATATATTTTATGCATTTGCAAACATTTCTAAATCTTTTCGCTTCGTCATTATGGGGTATTGTGAGTAGATTGATGAGGAAAAAAGTAATATAATCAATTTTAAAATAAGGCTGTAACGTAACAATGTCACGTTCTGACCATAGTTATTTTGTGTTTTCTTTGTTTTAGTGTTGGTCAGGACGTGAGCTGAGTGGGCATTCTATGTTGTGTGTCTAGTTTTCCCGTTTCTATGTTTGGCCTGATATGGTTCTCAATCAGAGGCAGGTGTTAGTCATTGTCTCTGATTGGGAACCATATTTAGGTAGCCTGTTTTGTGTTGGGTTTGTGGGTGGTTGTCTTCAGTCTTTGTGTGTCTGCACCAGACAGAACTGTTTCGTTTCGATTCTCGTTATTTTGTTTGTTTGTTGACGTATTCGATTAAAATGGATACTTTTCACGCTGCGCCTTGGTCCTCCTCTCTTCCTCCATACGACGAACGTTACAAACAACATGGAAAAAGTCAAGGAGTCTGAATTATTTCAGAATGCACTGTATCTAGGAGGTAGGGGGTGACATTCAGACACAGCAGGAGAATGTCTAGTAGTCATTTCTGATATTGTTTCTCTCTTTCAGGGAAAATGGAAGGATACGAAATCTCAGCTGCTGCTGGCTATTTGCTGTTGCTGCCTCTTTGGTCCATGCAGGAATACAGGTCATAATCATAACATTAGCCCTTAAGTGTTATGATGTTCTGAGAAGGGCTAATGGTTAATGGGAAGTTAATGACTATGGGTGTGGGAGGTGTGGAGGAGTGTGGGGTTCTGGAATGCTAAGTAGTGTCGTAGCTGAATCAGAATTAGTTAGGTAACATAGATAAATAAGATGTTTTATTTACTTTCATAATATGCAGAATATCAGAAAGGGAGAAGGGCTCCACTATGTCTGTACGCTAGTCACTCCCTTCTTTTCCCATTGGGGGGAGGAGTATGGCAGTGTCTGGAATCATTGTATTACCCCTCTGATGTTGTATGAATCTTGACCTGGTATATGACCTAGAGAATCACTCCTCTTTCTGAGCTTGTCCAGGGGGGGGTGTATTTGAGATGGGAGTATCTAGAATTGACAATTGATATATGCCATTGGATGAGGTAATGTTTTGGTCCTAAGTGGTACCAAGAACAAGATTAGAATCTCGTCTATGCTATCTGGATGGGATACTCCTCTTTCAAGTAAAAAGTTCTTTGTAATGTTCCTAAGATCTGTTGTTCGTCATGTGAGTTGACAGGGGTGTATCTTGGCTATAAAATATACTAAGTATTCTTTTATAGACACTGAATTGATCTGAGAGTCAAAAGGACTATGGTGAAGCTCATATAATTAAAGATGGACTTTATAATATAACTCTGACTTGTGTGTGGTTTGATCTCTCATCACGTAGTAATACAGGAAATTACCACGACAGCAGTTCCATTCGAGAACATGTGACAGTAGAGGAGGGTCTCATGATATAATGGGGGGCAAGATGGGATTGTACTGGGGGCTGAGGGGGCTGTGTGTGCCCCTCTCTTGAGCTATGATGGAACTGACATATCTAACCTCTCTAGGGAGAGTTCCATAATTACTGATTCATCATAGAGCTCCTTCCTCTGCTTAAGAGGCCGGATCAGGTTACCTCTCCAACAGGTGCAAGCAACGATATTCCCCAACTCTTCTGAGAGAGACAGACTGTTGACAGTTTCAAAGAGCAAGATACAGAGCAATACTGGGTCTGGGAGACTAATAGAAAAGATAGGGGAAATCCAAACTGAAGGCTTAAATGCAAAAATATAAATGAGTTATTAAGGCATACATATTAGGCTGGGACATCACACTTTACAATCAGTGGAGGCTTCTGAGGGGAGGACGGTTTATAATAATGAGTGAATGGAATGGTATCATAAACATCTGCTGGATACCATTCCAGTCATTCCACTCCAGCCATTAAACTCCACTCCAGCCATTATTATGAGCCGTTCTAACATGTATAAGTGTAACATGTATAAGTGTAACTAGCATGTTACATTTCTGTTTCCCTCTGTCTGCCTGTCCCTCCCTCCCTCCCTCTTAATCTGTAAATTAAACTGTCAATAGCAGTCAGTCTTTAGCGTCATCAGTGTCGTGCGGCACTGCTGTGTCCTTGCGGAAATCAACGCTAAGATAATCAAGCTGTGCAGGTTAGGGGGTGCGGTAGGAACAGAGGCAGGAAGTTGTGTTTATAGGCCGCTTAGGAGCGCCATTCTGATTGGCTCTTGTCTCCATGGACTCCTCCGCTCATCAGCCAGACTTTATGCAGATATCACACACACACACACACACACACACACACACACACACACACACACACACACACACACACACACACACACACACACACACAGACACACACACACAGACACACACACACACACACACACACACACACACACACACACACACACACACACACACACACACACACACACAGGGGCGGATTTGCCAGAATTGCCAGATGGGCTGGACCATTTTTTTGTCGTGTGGGCTGGTTGAAATTGACACACACACTTTTATATATATATATATATATAAATACAGAAAAGGTGCCTATAACTGTAGAAAGACCACATTTTACATTGTCACCTCATAACCCTAGGCCAAACCCCTTCCCTCCACACCTGTTACCACTCCCTTTATCACCTCTCCTCTACCTCTCATATGTTACCCCATTTAATCTGCACAGGATCAGTTTATGCTTGGTGATGCCATGGGGCAGCTCAATTCTTCCTCCTTCCATTGTGTGCGATATGATCAAGTGCCCTTTGTTATTATACTGTTAGCAGAATGTCCTAAATAATATATATATATACAGTACCAGTCAAAAGTTTGAACACAACTACTCATTCAAGGGTTTTTCTTTATTTGTACTATTTTCTACATTGTAGAATAATAGTGAAGATATCAAAACTATGAAAGAACACATATAGAATCATGTAGTAACCAAAAAAGTGTAAACCTCTTTGGGGTAGGGGGCAGTATTTTGACATCCGGATGAAAAGCGTGCCCAAAGTAAACTGCCTGTTACTCAGGCCCAGAAGCTAGGATATGCATATAATTGGTAGATTTAGATAGAAAACACTAAAGTTTCTAAAACTGTTAAAATGATGTCTGTGAGTTTAACAGAACTGATATGGCAGGCGAAACCCCGAGGACAAACCATCCCCCCCCAAAACAAATTCAGCTTACCACTATTTTCAATGGCTAGTACTATAATTATAAGCCCAAGTCCTCCCAAATTGCAGTTCCTAGGGCTTCCACTAGATGTCAACAGTCTTTAGAAAGAGTTTCAGGCTGGTTTTTGGAAAAATGACACAGAAATTGTAGTTTTTCTAGGTGGCTCCCATTTTGGCTGTAGTGTTTCCAAGCGCGTGGAGGAAAGTCCGTTCTTTCTTATTTATCTCCGGTAATGAACATACTATTCTCCGTCTTAAATTTGATCGTTTATTTGCGTATTAGGATACCTAAGGTTTGATTATAAACGTTGTTTGACTTGTTTGGAAAAGTTTATTAGTAACATTTGGGATTCATTTTGTATGCATTTTGATGGAGGGAAACTGAGTGGATTATTGACTGAAGCGCGCCAGCTAAACTGAGAAGGACATTATCGAACAAAAGGACCATTTGTGATGTAACTGGGACCTTTTGGAGTGCCAACCTGACAGAGCTTGAGAGGATCTGCAGAGAAGAATGGGAGAAACTCCTCAAATACAGCTGTGCCAAGCTTGTAGCGTCATACCCAAGACGACTCAAGGCTGTAATCGCTGTCAAAGTACTTCAACGAAGTACTGAGTAAAGGGTCTGAATACTTATGTAAATGTATCAGTTATTTATTTATTTTGCAATAAAATCTAACTGTTATTGCTTTGTCATTATGAGGCATTTTGTGTAGATTGAAATATGTAATTCATTTTAGAATAAGGCTGTAACCTAACAAAATGTGGAAAAAGTCAAAGAGTCTGAATACTTTCCGAAGGTACTGTATGTATGTGTGTATATATACACATAAATATACACACATATATATATACACACATATATATATACATATATATATATGTGTTATGTCATAGTTTTGATGTCTTCACTATTATTATACAATGTAGAAAATAGTAAAAATAAAGAAAAACCCTTGCATGAGTACGTGTGTCCAAACTTTTGACTGGTACTGTACAGTATATATAATTTGTTGCCCTACGTTATATCTATGTCCTCAGTTTGATTATGCTAATTCCCCATTATGGCAGCTTCCTTAGTTTGTAGCTATATGTTAAGTCCATTCCCCTGAACCTTTATGTTGTGTGCCTAATGTTTCCCTTTTGTATTTCCCTTCCAGACCACCACATCCTAAAACACATCCTTCCTAAAACCACCACATTCTATCTCCATGGCCTTACAAGCCACAACTCATAACTCATCCTTCCTCACCTTCCTCTGTTCCTTCCTGTGTGTGTGTGTGTGAAATTATATTCCTTCTCCATATCCTCATTTGCATTCTGATCGATGCTCAGGGGTTGGGTTAAATGCGGAAAACATATTTCAGTTAAATACATTCAGTTGGACTAGGGATCCCCCTTTCTATTTCCCTTTCCATGGTGGCAGCAACAGTCCTGAACCTAGCTTGCAGTCCGTCCTTTCTTCAAGTCTATTTATTATACTTAATAAAGCACTGACTTCATAAGATGAATACTCAAAGTCATGGGCTGGTTCCACTAACTAAAAGTTAGTGACACCAGGGGAAAGTGTTAGTCTACAGTCCGGTAATGGTAATTAACACCCAGGGTAGGTTTTGATTCTGGGGAACACAAATGACAGGGCAGGCACTTATTCAACAGTGTTGTAGCCTAAGTTTTATAACATGAGGCTTAAAGGGTAGGTAGCATAAACGTAACATGTGGATTTGCATTAGTATATGCATAAAAATTCCCAATGCAAAGTTACACCTCACTTTTATATTTAGAGATATTTTATAAAACTGATCAGAATGCCGAAGTAATGTCGGGAAAAACACATGGGGTGTAATGTAATATGGAGGACCCGGCAAGCCAGCCTATTCTCTATGATTTAAACTCCAACAAATCAAAAGAAATCAGTCAAGACCTCAGGAGTGTTTTTTTTAAACCACCACGAACCTGGTTCATCCTTGTGTGCAATTTCCAAACGCCTGAAGGTACCACATTCACCTGTACAAACAATAGTATGCAAGTGTAAATACCATGGGACCATGCAGCCGTCATACCGCTCAGGAAGGAGACGCGTTCTGTCTCCTAGAGATGAACGTACTTTGGTGTGAAAAGTGCAAATCAATCCCAGAGCAGGTACAAAAGTATCTATATCCACAGTAAAATAAGTCACTCAGCAAGGAAGAAGCCACTGCTCCAAAACCGCCATAAAAAAGCTAGACTACGGTTTGCAACTGCACATGGGGAGAAAGATCATACTTTTTGGAGAAATTACCTCTGGTCTGATGAAACAAAAATAGAACTGTTTGGTCATAATGACCATCGTTATGTTTGGCGGAAAAAGTGGGAGGCTTGCAAGCCAAAGAACACCATCCCAACCGTGAAGCACGGAGGTGGCAGCAACATGTTGTGGGGGTGCTTTGCTACAGGGACTGGTGCACTTCACAAAATAGATGGCGTCATGAGGTAGGGAAATTATGTGGATATATTGAAGCAACATCTCAAGACATCAGTCAGGAAGTTAAAGCTCGGTCGCAAATGGGTCTTCCAAAGTTGGCAAGATGGCTTAAGGACAACAAAGTCAAGGTATTGGAGTGGCCATCACAAAGCCCTGACCTCAATCTTATAGAACATTTGTGGGCATAACTGAAAAAGCGTGTGCGAGCAAGGATGCCTACAAACCTGACTCAGTTTCACCAGCTCTGTCAGGAGGGATGGGCCAAAATTCACCCAACTTATTGTGGGAAGCTTGTGGAAGTCTACCGAAACATTTTACCCAAGTTAAATAATTTAAAAGCAATGATACCAAAAACTAATTGAGTGTATATAAACTTCTGACCCACTGGGAATGTGATGAAAGAAATAAAAGTTTAAATAAATAATTCTCTCGACTATTATTCTGACATTTCACATTCTTAAAGTAAAGTGGTGATCCTAGCTGACCTAAGACAGGGAATTTTTACTGGGATTAAATGTCAGGAATTGTGAAAAACTGAGTTTAATTGTATTTGGCTAAGGTGTATGTAAACTTCCGACTTCAACTGTATGTGCAGTTTTTAGCTAGCAAACTAGCCAGCAAAAAAAAAAGAAGCTCACCAGCCAGCTAACGTTAGCTATTTAGCCAACTAACATTAGCTATTAGTCTAGCAAGCCTAGCAAACCAGCATGGCTATGGTCGGCACGCTAGAGCCCAACTATTGGAGTCCAGTTAGAACACAACTGACACATAACCGCAGATGAAAAGAGCAGAGATTTACAGATTGTCGGCTGGAGGCCAATCCAATTGCTGTAGAGAAAAATCCAAAGTAGATTGCAGATGTCAGTCAGTTAGCGTGCTAGCACTAAGACAAGTTGCTTTTGGAGTTTTTCTGATGTAGGCTGAAAAGTTGACAAAACAAAACGGACAACAGACAAGGTACCGCCGTTAGAGAAAGCAGGTATGATTTTTTCTCTCGTTTTGAGCCCATTGCAAGAAGACACCAGCGCCTGCAGTGCTAACGCGTTCCCAATAGATAAAAATGAAGGTGTGGCTAACATTAGCAAGCTTGAGCTAGCTTGTAGTTATAGGTAACCAGATCGTGACTACAACTAAGTTACTAAGTCTATGACCACACTGTTGTTACTTTGGTGATTCAAAATCATGCTTCCTACCCTTTAAGCAGACACAGACAGACAGACAGACAGACAGACAGACAGACAGACAGACAGACAGACAGACAGACAGACAGACAGACAGACAGACAGACAGACAGACAGACAGACAGACAGACAGACAGACAGACAGACAGACAGACAGACAGACAGACAGACAGACAGACAGACAGACAGACAGACAGACAGACAGACAGACAGACAGACAGACAGACAGACAGACAGACAGAACGAACAAGAGTGATGTGGGCTGGTGTGGATAAAATTTCAGGGCCGAATTCTTGTCCCAGTCCACACCTGCCTACACACACACAGCCATACTTTATGTAGAAATCACTCCTACCTCACCTCGTTAATAGGACTGGGGCTAATTGCTAATTACCGATTCCTAACGAAGGAACGGAGTGTGTACAGCAGGAAGGAGCTGATGAATCAGAGGTGTGTCAAACGAACATGAACGTCCCCCCCTTCCCTCGCCCCTGAACGCACCCCTGAATCACCCAAATCATTTCTAAATTAGCCAAGACTAAACAGAGATACACTCACTCAAAGGCATGCTGTGCACCATGAAAATGGGAAGATTATAAGGGAAAATAGAGAAAGAAAGACCTGTCGAAAAATTATATAATGTAGACGCTAACCTTTCAAGAACTATTACCTTTTCAGTTTGACTGTTCATTATCTTTTGGAAGTTAATCTGAATAGGTTAGCGCCCTATATGTTTTTATTTAACAGTGTTGCTTTAAACCAAGGAAACCAACTATGGTTGGTGAGGTGCATAGAGTTGCATAGAAAAAGGGCACATCTTTCTAATAAACTCTATGGCTATGTCTCCTTTATCTCTCCTTCCTCCCAAAGTGTGCTTTTGTTTATTTCCCTTCACTGATATGAAAGTAATTGACATAAATATGATGGAAACCCACACTAGCTCATACCTCCACCAATCCAATGCTTTAAGATTTGTGGGAAGTGGTGAACGAGTGCACACTTCAGGAGAAAGGAGACATTATTGGGATGAACCCCTTGATTTAAACCAAAGATGGTTGATAAATGAAGAGTTCACTCAGGCTTTTTACTATAGCAAAAAAATGGTCAGTTCCTGTCTGCTTAACGGGGTGGCTCTCCTATAAAGATCAATGCGATAGCATCTGGGTCTGGTATATTTAGTTCATTGACTTCAATTGAAACACAAATAACTGCGAGGGGGGTGTCTCGCTTCCTCTACCGTCTCTGTTTCAAATGCTATCTTCCATCCATTGTCACTTCCTGTTACTGACACTTGTTGCCTCAATGAAGGAAGGACTAAATTACTAACCTTGAGA
Source organism: Salvelinus namaycush (assembly GCF_016432855.1). Lineage (NCBI taxonomy): Eukaryota > Metazoa > Chordata > Actinopteri > Salmoniformes > Salmonidae > Salvelinus > Salvelinus namaycush. The sequence continues at coordinate 14,896,429 of NC_052339.1, read as the reverse complement.
ATCAAAATGCAAATGAAGGAAATCACTCTTCCTGTTGTTAATTCCTGTATATTTAACATGCAAGCTTTCTCCTGTTGGCTTGCAGCTAGGTAATTACCTGTAAGTCCCAGCGATATGGATTTACATTGCAAATCACATAGCTTTCCTTTTTTCTACCCCACAACAGGCACTCAAAAGATGGGCAGGTCATAAAACAGCATGCGCTTTCCAAGTATGATGTGAGAGTCATCGATTCTTACAGTACATTCCGGAAAATAGATTTTTTTTTCTCTCATAATAAATTTGTCATGATAATGAAAGCCCTGAGTGGGCTATACTAAAAGAGCATATCCTAATCTCTGGAATGGAAGTCAGTTAGCCATACAAGTACACTGTTCAGTACACCTCTCCTCTTTCGATCAACTATACACGCACACAGCGCACATAGCGCACATAGCGCACACACACACACGCACGCACGCACGCACGCACGCACGCACGCACGCACGCACGCACGCACGCACACACACACACACACACACACACACACACACACACACATACACACACACACACACACACGCACACATACACACACACACACGCACACACGCATACACCCAAATGTGGACATCAGTTCTTAGTGGGGCCATTGCACAGCAGCCTCATCAGGCAGAGTGCCACACAGTGCAGATGAATACGTCTCATGGACATTCACGGGAGCCCAGGGGCTGTTAGGGGATTTATTGGCAATGACAGTAATGCACTGACTCAGCAGTCAACTCATGTCTTGCCCGGGACGTCCTCACACACACGCATGCGCACACACACACTGAACGTTTGATGACAAACAATGTCCGAACAAGCAAACGTTGAATGTGAAAAGCATACTGTTCTCTTTCACCAGCAATTCACACATTCCACAGGTAAACCTACATTCATTCCACTAATTCTTACACAAGCTTCTCTTTCCTTTCCCCTATCCCAATTCCACTTACATGGTGTGCATCCCAAATGGCACCATATTCCCTTTTTACTGCACTTTAGGGCTCTGGAAACAAAGTAGTGCACTGTCGAGTATACAGAATATGTTGCCATTTGGGAGACACCCACCTTTCCTTTACCTCTCCTGATTCCATTCAAATAGCCAGCCTACTCTGGTGAAATAACTGTCTTCATCGTGTAGAAATATGGTCCCAGACAATAGAGTAGAGCTGCAGCTTAGAGAGACTCTGGGGGGACCAGGGTGAGAGTACTGCAGCTGTCGTCTAAACAATGATAAATGGCGGAACGACAGGTTGAGATTGTTTTTCTTTGTTTTCCTAGGCCCTGCCACATCAACATCAATTGTCCCCCTGAGCAACGTGATCATAATCCCTTTAATGCCTCAATCTCCATCAACTTCAATAGGAAAAGAAGGGTGGAGGGACGAGAAACGAGGAGGAATTCCCCTGCCGACCAGCTCCTCGTTCTCCTCCATATGGCTCCTCTCTTCGCCACAACTCCCTGGGTCTCCCCCATCCCATCCTGATGTCATCCCTCTCATCTTTTTATTATTTGTTCCACCACGCGCTCAATTGATGTTCTAACCCGCCTAAACGATGAAAGTCATGAGCCAACATCTCTCTCTCTCCCTATCTTAAACCTTTCCCGTTTCCAAAAGCACCACGGTGGAAGAAAAGATGTCATCGATTCGTAACTCAGTGAACGGTGGGTCACAGGAGACAGGAAATGGTCCCGATTGACCTCTCAGAGGGAGCCAGAGAGACAGTAAAAGTCATCTGTGTTTGTATACACGGCTGAAGGCAGACCTTGTGTACACAGCCGTGGAGTGCACCAATAATATTTTCCAAAGGAGATGATTCTGTTTTTCTTTTTGTGGTGTCCCTCAGAGACTTCGTTTTGCTGAATTAACAGAAACCAGAGCGGATATGTATTGTTACTGCTGGCGTTAAAGGTCAACGCCATTTTGGAAAGTGTGATGATTGAGTCTGACAGACAGAGGGACAGACGGAAGCTTGGACAGTCATGTAAAATGACGAGTGAAACTTTCCATTAGGCCAGCCCACAACCCATTGTGTTTCAGCTCAGATTGTTGCCCTAGATACGTTTATTTACCCTTTACTGCGTCATTGGTCTGTGTGGCTCGTGTGGAACAAGAAAACTGGGGAAACGTGATTGAAAGTCAATACATAGAATGAGAGCCATTGATCAATGTAGATGGTGACAGTGGGAATCCAGACGGAGCCTGACAACCCAAGTCCATGTAATTGTAATGTGTAAAGCCAGGGTATTGAATCTCCTTCTACAGACATCAATACTGGATGGTCCCTACAGGATCAAATGGCCTGCACTGACAATCAGCTTACTCCTGCAATAGACTAATACCACTGAAACAGACTAACACCACTGAAATGAAGGTTTACAATCTCACAGCTGACTGTTACCATTTAATAGGAAGGGTCAATTGCAGAGGACTGTCTACACAAACATGTCAGCTGAACATGAACAGATCCTTAATCTCAATAGAATGTTTGTAATTGTTTATGGAAGTAGGTCTTGGACGCATGCAATGTGTATCCGGAAAAAAAGTTACACAAATAAAAGTACGCTCAACAGGAAATAGCAGGAGGTCAAACTAATTTCCAATGTGAAGGAAATTAGATAAACCAATTGAGTAGTGTCCATCTTCCGTTTCACCCACCATCTGCTTGTGTTTCGTAGAAGTAATGTGATGATCTACTGTGAGGACCTCCAGAATGGTGGAGGTAGAGCTCATATATGTGATTACTTGTTGGTGTCTTGGGCTCAAAGATAAAGCAACAACTAACTGGAAAGTTTGGGAAATTCCCTGATGTGACAGCATGTACCAAGGAAGGACACAAGGTTGACTGTTGTTTCAGGCCTACAGTATCACCATAGAAACATTATAACATTGGTCAAGGAGATGCAGTAGATATCAGCTATAACAACATGGATAACACAAAAACAAGAGGATGGCTTTGGATCCCAAGCTAGCAGTGAGTCTGAACCACCCACGGTGATTCGTCAAGCCTGTCAGTGGGTCCTTGTGAATGTCTTCAATGACAGATCCATCCACCCAAAGACAATCTCCCCCACTGTCTGTCCTGTCTGTGGAGCCGGTTCATATTTCCAGGAGCCCTCAATTCCCCTAAACTGACATCAAAGAAGAGGAGAGAGGCTAGGTCTGGAGGCCACATTTCATTACAGATGGGAGTGAAGGGAGCTGGTGAGAACTAAGAGCTGATTCTCCTCACTGAATATGCATCACAAATGGCACCCTATTCTCTATATAGTACACAACTTTTGACCAGGGCCCATTTGACTCTGGTCAAAAGTAGTGCACTAAAGAGGGAATAGGGTGCAATTTGGTACGTAAGAGCGGAGCGGTTGGCTGGTTGGCTGAGTTACAACGTTCCTTCCTGCATCTCCCTGAATGGGCCTCCCTTATTGGTCTAATAGTCTTAAAATGAGCAGGTGCTGAAAGGCCCCGGTGATTAATAGATAATTCTGAGGAGAGATGAATAAGGGGGCGACCATGAAAACAAGACATCTTATTCAGTGAACTTGCCTTCGTCAAAGCCATAACATTATATGGCCATTTTACAACCCAAGGCAAAGGTGAGGGGTAACGGTCAAACTGCTATGACTTTAGATTTGGTCTGAGAATAAGATTCCCAAGTTAGGTCTAATACACACACATACAGCGATACTTTGTCCCATAAAACACAACTCAACACAACACACTTCACCTCAAATTGAGCATGCCCCCCCCCCCCCCCCCCCCTGGTCCATCTGGTGTGGGAGCTCCTGTCACTAGTGGCCGTCTGAAGCCTCCTCAGAAAGCCCGGCCAGATGTATCCCATTATATGGACATGGTTCCAAAAAAATTGTCTTTCATGGCGGCAGACATCACGGTAAAGTCGAGCTGCCTGGTCTGCGCTGAGACGGCGCAGCACTACCGCTCACCCCACACACACAAACACCAGCTGGTGCACATTTAACAGTCCATTGGGTCCTGAGGCGCACCATGAACCCCAACGCTGTCGAAACACTATGATGGAACATTGGGTATCAAAGAGACAGACAGAGAAGGACACTCATATCTCCTTCTCCTCTTCTTCCTCCGTCTCCTCATCCTTCTCCTCTTCAGTGTCTGCCCTCTGTACAGGGACAGGAAATGAAGGGGGAGGGGGAACACTTTAACATTTGGCAACTGGAAAATATGATGAAGAGAGTTTGTATCGACTAACCTTGGAGCCATTTCAGAATTGTTGCAGCGCCTATATGTCTTCATGACTGCTGCCTTGGAAAATAACCAAATTTACAAACAAATAAACACATTTGAATAGCAGAGGCGTAGACCAAGACTTTGTATGTTGTAAGATATAAATCCCTGCTTAGCTTTATGGAGAGCCAACAACACATTAAAACACTCATTAACTGTTCAGATGCAACATGGCAGTGAACTGAACATGGGCTCTATTTCAATGGGAACACAGGCTCTATGTCCATACTACCATTCTACTTACACTGCACTACTGTATTTGTCATACATTGTACGCTAGTATGGATGTTGAAACTACAGGGAAGAAAAAAGACCCTGTATGCATCCTAAATGACACTCTATTCCCTATATGGGCCCCTATGGGCCCTGGTCAAAAGTAGTGTAAAATGGTGTCATTTGGGATGCAAGCCCTGTCCATTTTGTTATATTTCTCTTTTTATCTTCTCCGAGAATTAATGTTCACCTCTTCCACAGACGTCCTATAAAAAGCAGCGGCGTAATGTTGTGGAACCAACAAAGCTTTCCCATGCTACTTGTGGATCACACAGTATTGTCTGGTCAATCTACCATTGCTTCAGACTGGCAGGAGAATATATCACACAGATAAAGTTAGCCAGCGGCTGAAAGTAAACAGGGGGACAACAAAGCATTTCTCCTTTCTCTCTCTCTCTGCTCTCTTTATTTCCCTCTTCCTTTCATAAAGTAGTAGGTAAACTACAAACTACAAAATCTGGCTGCATTTAACACCAATCACCTGGTGGGAAATCTCTCACTTCCTTTCTTTTAGAGGAAGGCTACAAAACCTGGCTGCATTTAGCACTTAGTAACCTGCTGGCTATATACCACCCAATTTAGCTGAAGATGTGTTACTGATGCATAAAAAAAGTGAGAAATCCACAGCGCTAAAGAGATGGTGAAAGATGCAGCGCCATGTGGGCCAGGAAACAGCATAGCTGGCAATAAAAAGAGTTGAAGAATACAAAATAAACAAGACTTTTTACGGCATCACATTAAAATGATAGGATATCTTATAAAATATAATTTGTATCCCATTGAGGGTGATTTTTATTTCTTGCCAGATGTGTAAGGAGTTAGGCCTGTTGCTGTTAGCTGCAGGGGTATCGCCCATGCAGCTCTATACTAAGGCCAAACATGAGCTCAGCTATAGAGGTTCTGGATGCATCCCAAATTGCACCCTACTCCATATGTAGTGCATTACTTTTGACTAGGGCCTGGGTCTCTGGTCAAATTAGTGCACTAAATAGGGAAAAGGGTGCCATTTGGGATGCAACCTCTGAGGAGAATTAGGGTGGAGGGGAGAAGGATGTTCTGGCTGGCTGCTGGGACCCAGAGGGAGAACAATCTGGAACAGTAACAGGTGTTTAATGTTGTTTTACCAACAAGGCCTCCCAACACCACTCCTTCCTTCCGCCAAGCTGCCAACTCCCCTCCACCTCCCTGATAGATAATGTCCCTTTCTTCTATCTGTAATACAATGAGAAAATTGACTAGCTGTATCCTGTTCCAATCCCCTTATTCCCTCCTCTCATTATTCAACTAATTACAGTCACATAATTCACTGGTTCTTCCTTCTCTAACACGTGTGACTAAGCATTAAGCTATCAGCAGAAGGGAGGTTTTACACTGACAGAATGATGAACATTTGTTTGGAGTAAAAAAGACATTTGGATAGATTCGATGGATAAGAGCAGTAGCGCAGTTCTCCCATCAAAGTTAAGGAAAAAGTTTTGTCTAAATAACCTTAGACTGAGATTAGCGCTTGAAGTAATTTTGTGTGTGTGTGTGTGTGTGTGTGTGTGTGTGTGTGTGTGTGTGTGTGTGTGTGTGTGTGTGTGTGTGTGTGTGTGTGTGTGTGTGTGTGTGTGTGTTGAAGCATGCAAGTGTAACCGCCGAGTATATACAGGTATATACAGTGCATTCGGAAAGTATTCAGAACCCTTAACTTTTTCCATATTTTGTTATTTTACAGCCTTATTCAAAAAAGGATTAAGTAGTTTTTTCCCCTCATTAATCTACACACAATACCGCATAATGACAAAGCAAAAACTGTTTTTTAGAAATGTTTGCACATATATATATATATACTGTATATACAGTGGGGAGAACAAGTATTGGATACACTGCCGATTTTGCAGGTTTTCCTACTTACAAAGCATGTAGAGGTCTGTAATTTTTTATCATAGGTACACTTCAACTGTGAGAGACAGAATCTAAAACAAAAATCCAGAAAATCACATTGTATGATTTTTAAGTAATTAATTTGCATTTTATTGCATGACAAAAGTATTAAAACTGAAAGGCTCCGGACTGTGGCCCGTCGTTGGAGGTTCCGGACTGTGGCCCGTCGTTGGAGGTTCCGGACTGTGGCCCGTCGTAGGAGGTTCCGGACTGTGGCCCGTCGTAGGAGGTTCCGGACTGTGGCCCGTCGTAGGAGGTTCCGGACTGTGTCCCGTCGTTGGAGGTTCCCGACTGTGGCCCGTCGTTGGAGGTTCCCGACTGTGGCCCGTCGTTGGAGGTTCCCGACTGTGGCTCGTCGTTGGAGGTTCCGGACTGTGGCCCGTCGTTGGAGGTTCCGGACTGTGGCCCGTCGTTGGAGGTTCCGGACTGTGGCCCGTCGTTGGAGTTTCCGGACTGTGAAACGTCGCCGGAAGCTCTGGACTGGGTACTGTCGCTGGAAGCTCTGGACTGGGTACTGTCGCCGGAAGCTCTGGACTATGGAAGCGCACTGGTGGCCTGATGCGTGGTGCCGGAACTGGTGGTACCGGGCTGAGGACACGCACCTCAGGGCGAGTGCGGTGAAGAGGCACAGGCTGTACTGGACTGTGGAAGCGCACTGGAGGCCTGATGCGTGGTGCCGGAACTGGTGGTACCGGGCTGGGGATACGCACCTCAGGGCGAGTGCGGGGAGGAGGAACAGGACGTACTGGACTCAGGAGGCGCACTGGAGGCCTGGTGCGTGGTGCCGGAACTGGTGGTACCGGGCTGGGGACACGAACCTCAGGGCGAGTGCGGGGAGGAGGAACAGGACGTACTGGACTCTGGAGGCGCACTGGAGATCTGCAGCGTAGAGCTGGCACAATGCGTCCTGGCTGGATGCTCACTTGAGCCCGGCAAGTGCGGGGCACTAGCACAGGACGCACTGGGCTGTGCAGACGCACCCTAGACCCAGTACGCAGAGCCGGTGCAGGATATCCTGGTCCAAGGAGGTATACTGCAGACCAGGAGCGCTGAGCCGGCACCATCCGTCCTGGCTGGATGCCCATTCCAGCCCGGAAACTACGAGGAGCTGGAATAGAGCGCACCGGGCTAAGATTGCGAACTGGAGACACCGTGCGCATCTCCGCATAACACGATGCCTGACCAGTCACACGCTCCCCCCGGGAAGCACGAGGAGTTGGCTCATGTCTCCAACCTGACTCAGCCAATCTCCTCGTGTGCCCCCCCCCAAAGAAATTATTAGGGCTGCCTCTCGTGCTTGCCATGTTTGTATTTTGTCCTCATAGTATCGCCGTTCCGCTTTAGCTGCCTCAATTTCCTCCTTCGGAAGGCGATACTCCCCCGGCTGCGTCCAGGGTCCTGCTCCATCCAGTATCTCCTCCCAGGTCCATTTCTCCATCAAACGCTGCTCCTCCTTTTCACGCTGCTTGGTCCTTTTATGGTGGGTTCTTCTGTCACGGCCGTCGTAGGGAGGAGACCAAGGCGCAGCGTTGTATGCGTACATTCTCTTTATTATAAGAATGAACACTGAACAAAACTAACAAAACAACAAAACAAACCGTGAAGCTATACAAAGAGTGGTGAACAGGCAAATACACATAGACAAGAACCCACGATACCAAAAGGGAAAAGGGCAACCTAAATAGGATCCCCAATCAGAGACAAGGATAAACAGCTGCCTCTGATTGGGAACCAATTCAGGCCACCATAGACCTCCAAAAACCATAGACAAGACAAAACAAGCATACCCACCCTCGTCACACCCTGACCTAACGAAAATAATAAAGAAAACATAGATAACTAATGTCAAATGATGAAAGACAAGCATTGTAATTTTGAAATTCCGTAAAGTGAGTGTGGAAGAGTTAAAATGTTTTGTTATTGACAAGCCACCGGGGTCTGACAACTTACTGTGGATAATAGCAGACGATATTGCCACTCCTATTTGCCATATCTTCCATTTAAGCCTACTAGAAAGTGTGTGCCCTCAGGCCTGGAGGGAAGCAAAAGTAAATCCGCTACCTAAGAATAGTAAAGCCCCCTTTCCTTGCTCAAATAGCTGACCAATCAGCCTGTTACCAACCCTTAGTAAGCTTTTGGAAATAATTGTGTTTGACCAGATACAATGCTATTTTACAGTAAACTAATTGACAACAGACTTTCAGGACAGTTATAGGGAAGGACATTCAACAAGCACAGTACTTACACAAATGACGGATGATCGGCTGAGAGAAAATGATGATAAAAAGATTGTGGGGGCTGTTTAGTTTGACTTCAGTGCAGCTTTTTACATTATTGATCATAGTCTGCTGCTGGAAAAACATATGTGTTATGGCTTTACACCCCCTGCTATATTGTGGATAAAGAGTTACCTGTCTAACAGAACACAGAGGGTGTTCTTTAATGGAAGCCTCTCCAAAATAATCCAGGTAGAATCAAGAATTCCTCAGGGCAGCTGTCTAGGCTAATGGGGATCCCTACTAAATAAAAAATACAAATACCACTTTCCCATGTGGTTTCTTTGTTCACAGACTCCATGAAATGATGACCTCTTCCTAAATATTTTGGTCAAATTATTAATTTTGTGTGTGGTTTCCTAGAAACAAGGGCAGCTCAATTTACCCTTTGGTTCAACTTACCCCATTCTCCCCTACTCAGAATCTCCCACCTTAACTGAGGCAAATAAATCAAGTCAAATCAAATGTTATTTGTCACATACACATGGTTAGCAGATGTTAATGCGAGTGTAGCGAAATGCTTGTGCTTCTAGCGAATGCAAAACAATCATGTTCACATCATTCACCTTTATGATGCCTGGCAACAAGGGGGCATTCACCCAGTCAAATTGTATGAGAATTCTAATGCTATAAAAGGTCGGCGTTCCGAGTGTTAATACTTCATGAAAATATTATACTTCGTGAAAACAAACGTTTCACTTTTTTTTCTTTTAAATTCTATCCAAGTTATTTCACTCTTAAAAGTCTAAGCTGACATATGCAATTGTTTTAAGAAGGTCATACCATGGATCATTTAGATGTTTGATTTAGAATTTTAGGACCCCTTTAGGTATCCCAATTTTTAAAATAAAATATTGAATTTGGCTTTTACTACTATAGCCCATAGAAGCACGTTGAATAAGACATTCATAAATGCAGAGGCGCAACTTTGGTTTTAGAAGTGGGGGAGGACATTACTTGTGTTTTTCTTTTTTTTCTTGACAGATAAACACTCCAAAACAGCCTAACTGACATGGTCCGAATGCACACTTTTGCCTCATTTTGTATTACATTCCAATGATACAACTAGGGGGGGACAAAAATACAATTTCAGAATGGGGGGGGGGGTGCCAACTATTCTAAAGTGGGGTCATATTAGTTTGTAGCCCAAACAGTTTGGATGCTACAGACCAAAGTTGGCACATCAGCGTTACCGACGTCAGACGAGTCCTGTAGGGCTTGTGTGGGTCGTAGAGAAAAACGGAGAACACCATCGTGTCCGTGAGACTCTTCCCCTTTCTATAGAGTGGTCATGTTAGTTTTTGTGAGAAGACTGATTTTCGTGATGTCTCCTGGTTTAACAAACAGCGCTGTAGCTCTGCCACTTTCAACCGCAGGTGCGGAAGGACTACAGAGGCGGATGCGGTGCCCATGCAAAATGTATTTTATTTTATTATGTTACTTAATAGACTCTATTAATAGTTTTGACAAATGTAATTCATATTAACAATGTTTGCTTGTGTGTGAATGTGCGAAAGGAGGAAAGCAATCATGTTCGATCAGGAACTGGCTCAAGTGGGCGGGGCATCATGAAGTGAATAAGTAAAGTTGTACCTGGTTGACATTGGGACACAGAATCCACTTAAAGAAAACTCTGAATTAGCTCAGAGATATCAAAACACCTCCCCCTCCTCTGATGGAGTGTTTAAAGTTCCCTGAGGTCTAACTTAAGATCCTTCAATGTAATTTCCCCATATGGCTAATGACATCATAAATAATTAGTAACCAGACCACTACATATATATATATATGAGAGAGAGAGAGAGAGAGAGAGAGAGAGAGAGAGAGAGAGAGAGAGAGAGAGAGAGAGAGAGAGAGAGAGAGAGAGAGAGAAGAGAGAGAAGAGAGAGATGCATCTTCATGACAGTAGACTGCATCGAGATGACAGTATAACCGATGTGGTGTCCAGGCCAGAAGGTGCCAGAGAAATGAACCATGCTCGTCCTTTATATTGTAGATAATGATAAGAAACGACAATGCAGACAGTCATAAAATCAGTGAGTAAATGAATCCCTGATCTGAGTATTAATATGGTAGTTTGTAGCTGGCAACAGAAATGTTAGATAGAGTAAATATTGGTTTATAAAAGACAAGATTGGATATTGGTTTATAGAAGACAAGATTGGATAGTAGTGTATGTGTCAAAGGATGACATAAGCGTCTTTAATCGATTCTTTAAAAAAAGAGTGAAACACCAAAGAACTGTCGAGGCAAGGTGTGAGATGTGTCACTGTACGTAGCGGCACCATAGGCTCCTGTTTGGTTTTGACAACGCTCCTGACAGAATGCAATTTGGTTTATTGTAGTTTTCTTGCCACCTAATCAAGCCACAATACAAATGGGTTTTCTTTTACCTGACATGTAATCTGCTTGAAATGCTTCTTCTTGACAATGAAGTAATGTCATGAGCTGTGCAGTGTAGTATAAATGAATAAGGTAGCTTCTATAAGACAGAGGACACAGCGGAGACAGAATCATTCCACTGACCACTGCTTTGAGGCTAGTCTGGCTTCCACCTCTAAGAATGAAATGAAAAGTGTTGTTTTTTCATTATATTTTAGGATTAGTGCTTAGGGCTGTAATCAGTGGTATGACCATATCTGTCTGCCTGCATAATGTCCAACTCGGCAACGCTAAATTATTGTTGAATATGAATCGTCATAACTCCAAAAACAATAGTGAAGCAAGTAGCCTATTTTAGGCATATAGGAATATTTAGGCCAGTTTAAATGCCAAATGTGATGCCATGCAATCCATCATTTGGATCACTGTCTATAATCTAAAACTACTGGAGCTGACGACAGAGGGCCTCTCTCTCTCTCAAAGCTGACCTTTCTGCTCTGGGATCCAAATGGAGATAGATGTACTGTAGGAGAAGGAATGATGCAGATCAAGCTTTTCTCAGACTCAATTTTACACACGTCTCATTTGCTTAAGCCCCCAGAAGCTCTCCACCATCCATCAACAATTGAGATGAAAACAGGTTTCAATGATATGACATCCATTTACTTATTCTATTGTGAAGTCAGAGGAAGAGGAGGAGGAAGGGGGGGTGCACATGTTGAGAACTCTGAGAATACATGTCTCAGTATTAACTGTACCAAAACCAACAGACTCTTCAGAGAAGCTTTAACCTCAGACAGTGTGACTGGGAGGACTGGAACCAATGTTTTACAGTGGTTGCAAAATGACACCCTATTCTCTATGTAGTGCACTACTTTTGTCCAATACGGTCAAAAGTAGTGCACTATAAAAGGAAGGGTGTCATTTAAGACACAGCCAGTGTCTCCTGGGCATGGATACAGACTACAAACTCACCACTACCGGAGGAGGATCAAACTGGAGCGTGGTCTGAAGATACCACAACGAGACATATTACCTACCCTCTGACCACAAAACATTACAGTATTAGGCTACACCAACTAATAGGCACTTTTTCTAAAAATAACTCTTTACTTTGATGAGGTCATCTCAATTAGGGCTGCCCAATTCTGGTAACTCCTAAAATTCCCAGGTTACCAGAAATCCTGGTTGGAAGATTCCTGGAGTAAGGAGGAAATAAACTGGGAATCCAGTGATTCTCCAACCGGGATTTCTGTAAAACGTTATCCCAAATAAAAGTTATCCCAAATTTCCAACCTTAATCTCTGATGTCTGATGACAACCATCTTTGTTTATATCTGTCAGATGACTCTCACCAAGTTGAATGAGTGATTACCATAGAAGTTGTGATGAAAATGTTTTAATAGTATTCCATTCAATGTTAAGAGCAATCCATACTGCATTACACGGACAACAGACAATAGTGGCTCCTTGGAATCATTTCTGCTTAGACTATGAATTTGTATGCAATTATTCATCTTTTACATCATCAGAACCAAATTGAAATGTAAATAAAACACATTAAGCACAGCCAAAAATCATATCCATCCCTTTCCTTGAAAGTGCTCTAAACCAGAAATACACTAAAGCATTTGACTCCCGTCTGGAAGGAGTCACCACACCAAACGGCTGTATTTGTTGGTTTGGACGACTGAACAGGGACACTGCTTCCTACCATATGGTTCCACTTTCCAACAGAGCCAATGCCCTAAAGGCTACCCACTTTTTTTGTTTTGGACTTTCTTCCTTTCTCAACCGTACATTCTCGATTTAGAAACAGATTTAATAGAACCCAGTGTGAGTCTCAACTGGCACCATATTCCCTACATAGTGGACTACTTTTAGCCCAGATCCATATGGCCTATAGGGAATAGGGGGCCATTTAGGATGCCGCCCCAGACTCACTTGACCTCCCCCATCTGGTACAGGCAACAGTTAAGTGTGTGTTCTAACCGCCATTGTTTGTATGTCTACATTTCTTTTATACAATAGGTGTAATATGCAGGAGTATCTCTGTTCACAAATAAAGCTCTAATGCAGGTGGTTTTATGTCAATATCAAATCATTTATGGGTAACAATAATTATGTACCTTACTTTGATTGTTTCCAATTAAAATGGTCAAAAAGAAACAAAAACAGGCTGTTAGCAAAATGCCATTTCTTAAGCAAGATTTTTGCTAGGACTGTCTGGGAGTGGTTTGAGAGAGGGGTCTAATTGGAGGAGCCTAATGGGAGGGATGTGTAACCTGAAAACTAGCTGTTATTGGCAGAGAGGAGGGAATTTGTGTATTTGTGTATTAACTTATACTGCCTGGCTGTTCTGAGGGCAAAAGGGGGGACTGGTGGTGCAACTCAATATTAGGAAGGTGTTCCTGATGTTTGATATACTCAGTGTATATAAAACATAGGGAAATCATGTTTTTGACTGCACTGCCCTTTTAACAAAATAATATACTTATTCTGAAAAACCTGAACTGAACGTTTGTTCTGACGAAATGTACTCTTTTGTACATCAACCTGACTCAAACCTGCCTTTGCCTTTAATGCCACAGAGTTGAGGTACACAAAATAGATGCATCAAATCACATCAAAAAGACTGTTCAAGACATGCATTAACCAACATCACAACATTGTCTTACACCAGATAGCGCATTGACTTTGCGTCGTGTTGGAGTGACGCCACCTGTCAGAAGACAATAACATCACAGATACCAATCTAATCTATGATAGGAAATGAATTTGAGGTGCCTGCTTCTGAGGGGATGTGGAGCATGTCCCATATGGTTTAACTAGCTACCTCTCAGCCTGTGTCCCAAATGGCAACATATTCCCTATGCACTACCCTATGGGCCCTGGTCAAAAGTAGTGCACCATATAGGAAATAGGGTGCAACTTGGGACGCAGACTCTGTCTGCCGATGTAGGAAACAATGAGAAGGGCATCCTTATTTCCCCTGGGGTTGGTCCTCTGTGACACTGCATTGACAACAGACAGAGACATAGTAGTGCTAAATGGAAACCACGAGATATGGAAGAGAGATCCCATTGAGATGTGAGATGTAGGTTACAGAGACACAGACAACACAACACTACATAGCAGACATTAGGCCTGAACATGAGCCATGACTCAGTTCGCTTAGTGTAACCTTGTGTTATGAAAGTCTGTGTGTGTGGGTGGAAGAGAATTGATGTCCACATACAGTACGGAAGATTTGCCTTCAACTAAACAATATCTGACATTCTCCCATGCACTTAGGGTATATCTGGAACCATGACAAGTCTTGACACTACTTTATATAAAACAGGAATGGAAAAGTATCAAAATACTTGAAGATCCGATAGCTAGACAAACAATTTGCCATCTAACAACCAGGAAACGTGGATTTCGAATTCCCAGCCAAACAGCACAAATAAGCCCCCCGCATTTTTTGGGGGGACAAATCAGTTGCTATTTGTTTCGTCTTGCTATAGAACAATTTGAGTGCTTTTTCCTACTTGGGGACACACAGCAAAGAGAGCCATGATAGATTATGCCCTCGACTTCAGGGGTTAGAGTTCATTATGAAGAAGACAAAACTCTGTGCCAGGTTAATTGGCTGTGTTTATCTATTACGGTTTCCTTTCTCAGAGTAGAGAAACAATGGTTGATGTCAATGGGTGCAGATTCACTGACACAGCCAGGCTGTATGTGTGATGTGTATATCCTTGGGAAGAGCTCCAGCCTCTCTACTGCTTAATAAACAAGAAATTAACAGGTCAGCAGCAGCTATGATGGATCACCTTGACAGGCCCAAGACAGTGGGTGTCTCACAAATGGCACCCTATTCCCTAGTACAATACGTTTGACCAGGGCCATAAGGGCTCTATTTAAAAGTAGTGCACTACATAGGGAATAGGGTGCCATTTAGGTCTATCCCATGTTCCATATAGTCTACACTGTGTTTATTATAACATGTTGTATGAAATCCCTGGGGAAATAAATGCCAGGAGAATTAAATTCCCAAAGACAGGGGAAATAAATGCAGAGTGTAATTGAACAAGATATGCACCAGTCATTTTTGGAATAATCATCTGATCTGACCAATCAATTATCTGACAAGTATTCTGTTATTTTACAGATAAGAGAAAGCTAAATGAAAACTCCACAATGCGTGGCTATTAACATTTTTAT